>NC_050188.1:8177421-8247421 GCF_008315115.2 Sander lucioperca | reverse complement strand
AGATATATTGGAGAGTTGCTTGTAAATACTCTCAAATATTGTTTATATAAAGTAATGACTATTATTACAATGTTTCTGGAAGGTATTATCCCATTATCTTCTCTTTTTTGTACAGTAAAAAAACAGTATTAAACAGGAATTTACCGTAAATAGATTGGATAATCATAAAATGCCTAAAGGAGGGTATTTGAAAGTCATTTTACATAATTGTTATGTGTTTTACATCCAGGAATATGTACTTTAACAGGGAGTTCTTGTGGATGGATTGAATAATCTTGTGAATTTACCAAAGAAAACCGTATGAAAACAGCAGTTTTCATTTAAATTATGTAATTTTAAGGTATTTCTGCAATATTTCTTAGTTTTGATAAAGATTTATACAGTTGTTTAACATTCTAGAAATGTTTTATAACAAGAATTTGTTTTAATTCTACAATAGTTATACTGTAAAAGTACAGAAAATATTTACAGGAAATTTCTGTATTTAAAAAAAGAATTTTTCTGTAAAATAATGTAAGGTTTTTTACTGTAATTTGACGGTAAGTGTTGCCAGACTTTTTACCGTTTTTTTACGATTTTTTTTTTTACAGTGTGGGCTTGCCTTAATTTAAAGGGCCATTTTATTTTACAGAACACTTTAAAAGTCTGGAGGATCATAAGAAAGTTAGAAGACCAAGATGTTTTTTTTCCTCTCCTCACATTTCAGTTCATTTGAACCCAGATCCTGGTCTGGTCGACCAAGCCTTCTCAGTGTGGTTTAGTAGGGGTATAAAGACTGTGGGTGACTTGCTGACAGAGGGCACTGTGTTGTCTTTTGATTAGCTACAATCTTCCACAGAATAACTTGTTTAGGTATTTGCAAATACGCAGTTTCATTCTTTCTAATACTAAGTTGTATCCTAATGGGTTTTCCATCTCAGTTATGGAGAAGGCTGTCTAGAAGCCTGACTCCAGGAAACTTATTAGCAGGTTTTACAAGGCCTTGTCAATTTCAACCAGGGACTGTACGGTTGAAGTGGATTTTGGGGACACTAGCTTGGACGATGTGTGGGATGGGGTTTGGTCAGGCCCTGCAGGTTGCTTATTTACCAACAAAGTCAGGGAGATGCAATACATACACAGGCTCCAAATCACACTGGTGAAACACAATAAGTTTAACTCATTGCTCTCAAAATTTTGTAATAAATGTAAGATTTCTGCAGGTAGATATTTCCACTGTACATTTGAATGCCCCTTTATTACTTTATGACTTCTGGGTCAAAATATGTAAGGAAAAAACTAGCTCTTACTCCCGTCAGCTGTATTTTGGGGTTAAATCCTAAAGCACTGGGTCTCGGCTCCTCCAAACTAAAGCTGCTGCAGGTGCTTCTCTTTAATGCAAGGAAATGCATTCTTCTTCTGTGGATCTCGGACTCTGTTCCCAGAATTTCACAATGGACTCGGAGTGTGTTCAAACTTCTCCCATTAAAAGCTATTAGCTTCTGTCTCAGAGACATGCCTTTTCGCTTTTTCGAAATCTGGTCTTTTTAGTCCAGTGTTTGTGAAATTGGCCGCACTCTTATGTAACTGACACGGTTTCTCCCGTCTCCTTCTTCTTTGCTCGCACTTTCGCAGCGCAACATCTTAAAGGGGAACTATGCAGTTTTTTTTAGCTTAATTTACCTTAACTGAACAGCTTCAGAGTCATTGGAATGGTTATATGACTTTTTCAGGTTGAGGAGGACCGGCGAGTTAAACCGACCGTCTGAGAGTAGCCTATACATAGGTGGGTACGCGTACCTATCAGTCTCCTATCATGAGTTATTTTGTACCCACCACTTTTTTTGAAAACCTCGAGCTCAATTTAGTTAAAAAAAAAAAGAAAAAAAAAAAGTTCATAACACATATAATTCTTCCGAGCGATTCCAACAAATCCACAAAAATCTCTACTCTCCACAGGGCAGGCACAGACACTGCTGTTGTGCTGCTACTCTTCTCTGCTCACAACACTGCCTGTCGGGACATTCTAAAATGCTTAACGTGGTTTAATGTACCTAAACAATGATCAATGATCACCAAATTTCATGGCCATATCTTGTCATGAACACTTAAGCCTGTCAAAAAAACTAAACCGAAATCCAACGATTCTAGAAGTTATCTGACATTAACGTTTTCTTTTTCATTGGCGCTATGGCGAGGAAAGAGCTCAACGTGGTTTAATGTACCTAAACAATGATTAATGATCACCAAATTTCTCTCTCATATTGCTCCTCATAACATCTGAAAACTGTCAAAAAATCGAACCAGAAATTTGGTGATGATTGGTCGTTGTTTATGTGTTTACGTAGCTTTTTCACGTTAGGACTTATAAAGCCCATGAGAACCATGGGGAGTCAACCCACAGCCGCTCCGCTGCCCTGCTGAAAATGTGAAGCAGAAAGGCTTAATGTCAGATAACGTCCATAATAATAAGACTTTGTTTTGACAGTTTTCAGTGGTTATGAGGAGCAACACGAGAGACAAATTTAGTGATGATTGATCGTTGTTTAGGTACATTAAACCATGTTAAGCTTTTTTGTTACAATTGGCTCTAATGAAGCAGAAACGCTTAATGTCAGATAACGTCCATTATAATTGGACCTTTGGTTAGATTTTTTGACAGTTTTCAGTGGTTATGAGGAGCAATATGAGCGAGAAATTTGGTAATCATTGGTTGACTCAGCCGAGCGGACCACCGTCCTAAGGGCCAGGTAGTCTTTTTGGGTGCTGCTGCCCATCCAGGATGCTCTCTGTGGTGCAGGTGTAAAAGTTCCTGAGAACCCTGACGGGTAGCTTAAAGTCTCACAGGCGTCTGAGATGGTGGAGACGCTGACGGGCCTTCTTTACTAGGGAGGTGATGTGGAGCAACCATGTTATTTGAAGATGTCCACCCTCTCCATCCTGAGTGGATGGTAGATCCTTTGTTGTTTCCTGCCAAAGTCCACAATCAGTTCTCTTTTTGTGACATTCAGCATGAGATTGTTTTCCTTTTATGGTCACGATTCATCTCGTAGCTGATTGGCTTGGTTCCAGGCTTAAAACTCTTTATTTAAGCATTTAATGAAACATCAATGGAGATATTGAATGAGGAAAATCACTTCCAAAACCAGAGCCGTTCAAAAAGAGGGCACTCAATGTTGAGCTCTATGGGAATGCAAATTTAAAGTAGGAACCACAAGTGGTAAAACATGTGGACTGTGTCCCGCAGCGCTGTCCAAGCTGCTGATCTCTCTCTCTCTCTCTCTTTCTCTCCTCCGCCCACAATAGCGTTTATTAAGACTGTAGTCTCGCATTGCCAGACCTTCCACCATAGCGCTGTGAAAGAAGGTCTGGCTAGTCCACACAGCATTCCAGGATGGGAGTAAAACGTGCTCTGGTTTATTGGCAATTCTTTAAACCAATCACAATCGTCTTGGGCAGCGCTATGCGCCGAGCAGAGCAACGGTGCCTCTGCAAAATAGCCTCGGGAAGGAACTTTTGGTGGAACATGTGTACATTCAAAAGTTGTTTTAGTTGTGCAACAGAAAACTCAGATTGGACAGATAGTCTAGCTAGCTGTCTGGATTTACCCTGCAGAGATCTGAGGAGCAGTTAACCATAGTTTAAAATTCCAACACAAAGAAAGCCCAAGGTAACGAATACCCGGCCTAAATGAGTGAAATCCAGCAGAATTTCCATTGGCAACAGGGCAATCCCAGAAGTGGAACGTCGTGGATATAAACTATTAAGACTGTGATAAAGGACTTGCCATTCATGTTCGGGGTGGCAAGGATCAGCCAATCAGCACCTTTGTGTGGGTGTGCATAGAGGACATGGTAGATATTGTAAAGTGTAGTAGTTGCCATCTGTGAGTCATCATCCATGCACGTTCAGAAACGTGAGTAGACTGGTGTAAATATATCTAAATATGTATTTTAGTGTGTTAAGTTTAAATTGACGATGTCCTAACATGTTTAGTTGAAATACAATACACTAGATTAAATGTCCGCTAGCTGCATGCTAAACAGTATTATTGTGCTTATGTGTGTTCTCACGTAATACTATTTATTATGTTTTATATTATTAGCATTTAGTAGGTTTGCTGATTGTATCCTGTCAGCACTGATATGTGTGCTGATATTTTCGGTTCATCTATAATAGATGAACCGATTGTAGAACTTTGTATTGTAGAACCGCAACAACAGCAGGCATCTGCACACACACAAAGACGATTGTCTTTGTGTGTGTGCAGATGCCTGCTGTTAATAAAAACAGCTATTTTGTATATGGGCTGGCTATGGGCCGGCTAACACTGATGCAGACAATAGTTTGGGAAAAACAACCAGTTTTATTATCATTCTTGCATTTCAAATAATCTGTGATATCAGATATTACAGCATATAGAACTAGAAAATTCCGGAAGAAATTTTGACAGTGTGCCTACTACTTGGTGCACATCCGAATAACACTAGCTAAATATTAATAAGGTATAGTTAATATCATTAGTAACAGCTGATCTGAGCTACCTTTACTCTGCTGTTTGACATGTCCTGTAAAGGCAACACGGCCTGCAGTAAAGAGTCTTTATGATAGGAGCCATAGCCAAAATGGTGTTGTGTGTGTAAGAAGTTGTTGCTATGGTGATTTCCACAGTGAGGGAGGGGGAGACAGTATCTTCCATGGGTCAAACATGTCCATTTAATGATAATTATACCTCTTAAGTTTGTTCTGTAACATCACAAGAAAGATAAAGGTCTGGGGAACGCATTGATGTGGTTTTTATGTTTATGGTGTCAAATATATGCGACACAGAGCAAGTAACAAACAGGGAACAGGCTGCGTGCTTCCAGATATTTAATTTAATTGTTTCTATCGGCAGTTGGTATGAACAGAGCCAAAAGTTTAGGTCCGGTGGATTCCATAGTTACATGTCTGCGACCGGCACAAGATTTCCCACATTTTGACCAACAATGATGTATGAAGAGTGAAAACTGTAGGGGAGAGAGCAATTTGTTTGGAAAACTTTCGGAGAATCATAATGCAGCTCTACCTTCTGTCCCCCCTTCTGGTCTTCAACATTCCAGCCCCATACATACACATTGGAAAATTGGAATGTGTGTGCGTGTGTGTGTATGTATGTGTGTGTGTGTGTGTGTGTGTGTGTGTGTGTGTGTGTGTGTGTGTGTGTGTGTGTATGTGTGTGTGTGTGTGTGTGTGTGTGTGTATGTGTGTTGAAGTACTACACTACCCACAATCCTAAGCGTAACAGCAACGTCTCTGATTGGTGGAGATCACGTTTGCCAAGCAAATGTCTAGGGAATCAGCAAAAAAAATTATTTTTTCATTGTTTCTATCGGCAGTTGGTATGAACAGAGCAAAAAGTTTACGTCCGATGGATTCCATAGTTACATGTCTGCGATCGGCACAAAATTTCCTACATAGTGACCAAAAATGATGTATGAAGAGTGAAAACTGTAGGTGAGAGAGCAATTTGTTTGGAAAAAAATTCAGAGAATATTACTGCAGATCCATTTTTTTTCATTGTTTCTATCGGCAGTTGGAATAAGGAGAGCCAAAAGTTTAGGTCCGGTGGATTCCATAGTTACATGTCTGCGACCGCCACAAAATTTCCTACATGTTGACCAACAATGATGAATGAAGAGTGAAAACTGTAGGGGAGAGAGCAATTTGTTTGGAGAAAATTCAGAGAATCGTACCACAGCTCCCCACTCTGTCGTCCACTCTAACTATGAAGATTCCATCCCCATACACACACATTGGAAAATCTGAAACAGTCTGAAAAGAGGACGATACGTAAACTGTGATTTCGTAGAAACCGTGCTTGATATCAGAATGCCCATTCAGCCCAATAAATGCCAAAGTATTGTCTTCGGTTTAAACCTTTAATTATATGTCTCTACATAAAAGTATGGCGATACAGCAAGGCCCCAAAGAGGGGTTGTTTTCAGCGATGTTAAGCGATTTCACGAAGATTTCCCATTCAAGTCTATGGGACAATTTTGCGCCGTTTTTTGCCGATTTCGTGAAAACCGTGCGGCAAATCTTTTTGAAAACACATAGCACACCATTCCCGAGCATTACACACGTTTTGATGTATTTTGTGTGCACGTGTTGGCAACGCTCTGTGACTAGTTACGGGACAAAAAACAGGCGGAATAATAAGTATGAGAAACAATAGTCATTGTGCCCATTGCTGCTATTGCAGCACGTCGGCACACTGAAATATATTTTGAATACTGTACCACATGAAATACTGCTTGCTAATGTCAACATTATTTACATCATCGTCAGTGTGCATATTCTCATGTGTATGAACATCACTTAATCTTCACTGCTTTACAGACCCGACAGTTAAAATACATCATTACAGACAAACATACAGTCAGTATTTACACTTTAAAAAAAACGTAGCAGGAACACTGCACAATGTTCTCATGGTTTATACATCTGCGCCTCATACTATAGTTATCAGTCAATTCAGACGTGCTTATCAAACAAGCTGTGCTACCACACAGAGAACATGAGACTGAAGTGGAAGTCAAGACAAACTCTATACCTCAGCTAGAGATTACACAATATGAGAGTTTAAGACAGTGCTTATTAAAAGGTGCTTGTGAGCATGTATTGCACACAAAGAAACATTAAAGTCACACAGCTGGACCCTCAATGAAAATAAAGACACAAGGAGAGACAGAAAGCCCCATGCTGTTACAAGGAAAATCTGATAGCAGCCTGTCGGTTTTGTTCTCAAGAATAGCTAGAAACTCTGTTTATTTATAGCTGTGGAGAAGGCACAAATGATGGCCTCTGTTACTAACTAACCATGGGGGATTTGATCGAACACTTTTGGTCAGACATGAAAAAACAAAAATCAATGACACACTGCTGTCCTTGTAAGTCATGTGCGGTTTTAGTCCATATTGTGGTGCTGCTCATATTTAAATTTCTATTGAATTTACTTTTTTAATCTAAATTTATATTTCATAAATTGAAAGATTGGCCATTGGCAATGTCACTTCTATGGGAGTTAGCATGACTTGTGGAATCAACACGTCCCCCTTCTAATCAATCTAAACATGCTCTTGTTAGGCCAGATTTGATTAACAAGAACATTGATAATTATATTTGATACTTAAATCTACATCTTTTTCATTGGTTGACTATGGTCCCCTCGACTCACATTCTCAGTACATGCCAGAATTATCTCTTGCTGAATAAATACAAAACTGAGGTGACTGTGTTTAGTGACCAAAATAAAAATCACAAAGGTTTTGATGGTTCAAAACATTGAGACTGTAGGTTGAAACAGTGCTGCTTTGTTTTAGCTCAGTCCCCTAAATGTACTGTCACAGAAAAAAAAGAACAGAATTGTAAATGCACTGTGTAACTTCTGTTAAATCTGTATCTATTTAAAAAAAGAAGACAAAAACTACTAAGAAATTATAACTACTCACTGATTCACTTGGACATGAAAATAATTCAGCTCCTGGAGAACAACTTCAAAAATCTTAAATATTGCATACCAACAAAATCTGACTGCATTAGCTTTTAAGCATTGTCAGTTGACAGCTGGTCCATTGAATTTCATTTCTGGTATTTATCTGTCTTGTCCACAGAGAACACGTAGCCTACAACCAGACACAACTGCAGCATAACATTAAACAAACACATAAGGTGTATAAATTGAGGCTTTTAGTCATGTATGCTCCTTCAGCTTTTGAGTGTGCCAGTCACAACTCTTAATACCTGACAGATGACAGCAGTGTCCTCAGCTTACTTTTCTTTTCAGCCCTAAATCAACAGGACTAAGTTAATCCACACTGAGGGGTTTAGCATGAACATGTGTACAACTATGTACAATGACTGAGCAGTCTCTTTGAACAGAGACTAATAATGTAAAAAAACACCATCAAACAGTTAACAAAAGAAGCCGAACCTATTTTGTTTTGGATACAACCAGTTACTTTGTCACAAAACTGACATCATCATGAAGTCTGTCCTTTTGTCCAGCCTCTTAGCACTATCTAAACACATTAGGAGGCAATATTTTAAGGTACAGATATAATAAATGCTTAACATCTTGGTCTCCAATGGAGCCTTAAGCCACACCCCCTATTAGCTACTGTTGCTATCTGTTGAACTTTTTTATTCTAGAACTTTAGTTTTCAATGATAATGTTAGCAGATTTACCAACACAATTCAAAGTCATTTTTAAACAATGGGACTTTGAATTCACACATAAGTAACCAAAAGCAGTCTTCTCAGGTCAGGTGTCTCTTTTGTCAGGTGAAATGACAACTGTCGGTAGCAGATTTTATTAGCCGTAGCTTGCTATGACAACTGTCGCTAGCAGATTTTATGGTCGCTAGCAGATTTTATTAGCCATAGCTTGCTAACTAACACCAACACAGTTATGGTAGAAGGGTTCATTTTGCTTCTAGCTGACTTGTTTTAAAATGAGAGGCTCTTCATGTTTGCATATGCACTTGAAGGCTACAGACATATCATGCTAAAAGACTGAGGCTAAAGCTACACAATACAATAACAAACAATATTAAATTCCTTGTGCTTTCGCTCTTGTGTTTTTGGTTTTGGAAGGGAGATAAAGAAAGATACCACCCTCCAAATGATTTGGATACCAAGTATCACTCTTAATAGAGCCCAAAAAACAGGTTTATCTGTCCTAACTTAAGCAGCAAAGGTAAGCATGTTAGCTTACTACATACAGTTGTGACCTAGCCTTACATCCAGAGCCAAGAGTCATTTGTTAACTTTATTATTTGGAGGGTTTACAGGTCCCTGTCTGGACTGGGACATGAGCCAGACCTGGATGCAACAATATTAGAGTTTAGGCAACGTTAGCAGCTCTCTTGTGCTTTTTATTATATTTAAGGTTTATGCTCTAGCCCTAAGAGGACTTGGATTGTCTCCACATGGCTCTAACAGACTGTGACCTCACCGGCTTGTTTACTTCATAGATGAGATGATGATCTATATGAACAACATACGAGAAACTCAAACAACATTTATTGCGTCTTGGAGTAAAACATACGACTGGCTGGAGAAGGATATGTCGATATGTAGTTGTTTAGGAACCAAAAACAGAACCGAAATTTAAATTTCGTAATGATTCCTTTGGAATCGGAATTTTGGAACTGGTTCTCTATACCCAACACTAGTTATAACAAAATAACAGTTTGATCTTACATTTTCATTTTCACACTGCACTATAATCCTAGGGCTAACTACCCTTCAGGATAAGAACAGTTCTGCTCCTTTATTTCAGTGTCTTCTCTATCAACTGATGGGGATGCTGACTTTTCCCCAGATACCTAGCTTTAGGCTGTTAGCACAATGCCATGTATCTAGGGTTAGGGTTAGGGTTAGCCTATATATTAATGTACGTTTGTATCTATATTAAAGACCCATCTAATGGGGTTTTATTTTAAAATGAGTCAGTTGGAGTTTACAACCAGCTAATAGATTGAATGTTAATTAGCAAAAAAAAAAATCATCTAAAACTAAATAAGTCTCCCAGTGACAGTTGTGATTTCAGACGACATATTCAACAGTTGCCACAAATGAGAAGCTGCTTTTGTCTTCTTTAATCTATAGACAAGGATTTTGGTGGTAAATCTGTAGTAAACTGCATTACGAGCAGTGTTACAATGGAAAGCTTGACAAGCAACTGTAGCTAAGGGGGCTAGTGCTTAGCGAACAGTCAATTCTGATTGCAAATTGTAGATGGCACATGATAAATCAATGGCAGATTAGAGGCAAAATTGTACGATTACCAGATGTGGGCGTATGTACATCCTTTTTCTGAGAGAAAAGGAAAATAACATATTGATTGATCAGCTCCAAAACTGGTTATCCTCCAGCCTCTGCTAATTGGTGTAACAAGTTTTGGAGTCAGCCCCTCCAACAGGTAATGATCTGGTTCTTTTTCAAATCTTTATGTAGTTATGAACCTCATTGCTGTCCTCATCCCTCACTTGTAGAGCAGCTGCAGCCGGCTAGTGTGGCAGTTATTTCGGCTGATCTTGCTGTCCGGCTGGTAGAGGCTGGATGAGTTGCCGAAGGACGGTGGGATGGGGTGGAGGTCAGAGATGGGGACGGGGTACCCTGGAGGAGGAGCCAGGGACCTGGGGTCACTCTGGGGAATGGCAGGAGATGAAGAGCTGTGATTCTGATTAGAGACAGTGGACGCTCTTCTCCTGGACCGCAGGGCTTGCCGCTCAGACAGCTGGTTTCTTAGCTCAGACACACGCTCTTCTTTCTGAGGGGACAAATGGGAACAACAACTTAATATTCTCTAGGGACAAGTCCTCTAATCCTCTACGACTGCTGACGGCTTATGTTTTAATTTTTTTTCGATAGTTCACAGGAGTTGTCTGGAAAAACTAGAAAAGGGGGATGAGCAAAGTTCCAGGCTAGTTTCAGACTGATTCCCTAAACACAGCTTGAAGTTAAAAAAATATTTGCTCACATCAAACGATTTATTTTCACAGGTTTTATAATATGTTGTCGAGATTTCTGTCTTCACACAAATACAATAGAAGTAAATGGAATTGAATGTGTTCTACTCAAAGCATTAACAAATTGAGTGTTTAACCCTTTGAACTGTTCAATAAAAAATGGTCCACCAGTGCTTATATTGGTATTTTGCGAGTATCTTCAAATGATTAATTTCTCTAAAATCAGTGAAGCCTAAGCTAAAGGGTTATGTAAGTCAATAAACCATAATAATTAAAAGTATTGAAATTGTGTCAAATACAAAAATCGGACGTGTTTTAATCGAATTTTACTAAATAAACACACAAAACACTCACTCAACTCATTTGGCAATGGCTGAATGTAACATTCATTAATATAAAAATGTTACACACTGAAGCTTTAAAGCTATAGTGCATTGTTTCTGTCGCCCCCTTGAGGAATTCTAAGTAATGACAACAAAACTTTCAGCACATGCACATGACACAAGCCTTCCGTGATCGCGCACCACCCATACCCCTCCTCCACGCAGTTATTTGTAACCAAAGAGGACAGGAGGATAAAAAAAAAAAAACATGATAGACTCTTCAGAAGACGTAATTATCTTCGGTCAATTTTCTGTGCGCGAAAGTCCCCGGACGACACCATTTTTCTAAACATAGCCATACTGACAAATACAGAGAGAGTTTTGTGGAGCTGATAGGCTTAATTAGCTTTGTAACAACTTATTTGGCTTGAATGTAATGGACATTCATTAATATAAAAAGTTACGCACTAAAGCTTTAAATATAAAGAAAACAAAAAATTGATTTTCACAGGAAAAAGAGAAAGGGCCTGGCTCACCTCCTGGATGATCTTCTGGAGCTCCTTGTTCTCTCTCTCCAGCTGTCTGGACTTCTCCTCATCATTGTTATTGGTAGACGAGCCAGTCTTCATGGTCTCCTGGGCATCTGACTGCCACTCACCCCGTGTGACCAGACGTCGCATCTGAAAATCATGCACAAGTTTCCCTTACTATACATGTGAAGATCTGTCCAGAATGTTCATCATGGGTCAGTTTTTGGATTGTATCCTGTCAGGGTGTTCTCATGAACCATTCGTACATATAGCTCTGAAAAGTAAAGCACTGTAATTGGCATGTATTCCATGTATTTATTGCTGCTGTTTACCACAGTGACTGCTGCCTGCTCTGCATGGGGTAAGAGGACAGGGTGGATGGCTGGGTCATAAAACAAAGGGCTTTCAAGCAGGGGAGTGTAGTTCCTGTCCTTTAATGTCTGTGTAATACGAATATTCTGCAATTTTTTTATATTCGAATAATATTTGAATATTTAATGCTCAAATGCAGTTGATGTTATAAATTTGTACTACACTCCTCAGACTTGTGTGGCATTGACAATACATAAGCCTGAGGAGTGTAGTACAAATTTATAACACAACAGCATGTGGTTGTTGTTACACGTTATGTCCACTAGAGGGACTTCTAACATTAGCCAAGAGTCCCGACCAAGTGCGTCTAAATGTGATGCTAAAGGAGACTTTTTGCGTCAACTGCAAATGCCAAAGGCACCTGACCTAGCGTCGCTATTTGACACGATGGGATTGAGTATGTGTTGCGGCTGCTCCAAGCTCCGTGCACTGTGGCCACGGAGGGAAGGCAAGCCACACACACTGAACTTCATCTGCAAACACTACCTACCCAGAGCTGGATTTAAATCATCAAAATATCAGTTTAAGTAAGTATGAGAGAAGTGTGTCTGTGTGTTACAGGGCTGGACTCAGGATGTGGTTAGCCTAGCTGAATTTAAAGACTGGAAGCAACAGAGAAAATTCCAAAATTCTAAAATACACTTAATAAGTTCACTATTAAAATATTGTATCTTGTTTGTTTTGCATGTCAGTGATGAACGTAAACGCAGCCAACGTATTGGCCTTATCAAGTGTTGGACCTGAGTGTGGCTGAATGGGAGCAAATTCCTGCAGCCAGGTTCAACATCTGGTTAAAGCCTGAAACCAGCAGAGTGGAGGCTGTTATAGCAATACATTATCTGCCCATGGAGTCACAAATTGTGTCAAATGTGACAAAATGTTGAGGTGTCACATGCCATAAAGTGTATGACCATGAACTCTCTCCTCTCTGTAAAATATTTAAAAATCAAACTGGTCTCGAGAAGAGTAAATGATTACACACAGTAAGTGAGTGTTGATGCTGACACAGCAAGGCAGGGCCAATCTGCAGCTCATTATGGGATATATTATACCAGCCTAGATTACTCAAATCCCTGATGAAAGGCAATCCATTACATCTGACACTTGGAGTGTTGCTGTAATCTGCAGGGAGGAGACAGTGCTCTGCTGTTACCTTGGGGACGAACAGAACCACCAGGGTGATGTAGACTGAGAAGACTATGGCCAAGGAAGCAAAGGCGAACGAGGCGTCCTGCTGAGAGGACAGGATCATGGTGACTGGAGCTGTTATCATACACAGTACCTGAGGGAAACAGTGGACAGAAACAACATGTTCACTTCTTTTATTACAGAAAAAGACACCGTGTACTTGTCAGGTCACTATGTGCTTGCACGTCAAAAAGGCAAAGCAGGTTCTTTTTTTATTTTGCCTTTATTCTTAAAATAGATGAATAATTAATGTTCCTAACAGTGAACTGACAGGTATCTGAGGAAAAGAAAGAACATTCTCTTCTTATTTTCATCCATTTTTCAGTTAAAGAAGGTGAATACTTTTATTTACAGATAACCGCTTTTAGGGTTGATAATAAATCGTGTTTGTGGTAAACGGACAGCTTCTGGGATAAAGTGCTGGAACATTCGGCGCCTGTAAGGTGTCATTCAAATCATTTGTGTGTCAATCCATTTCTGACAGATGGGAACACAGTGACGTTGACTGCTTTCAGTTTTGACCACCAAATAAAGTGATTTGGATAGAACCGAAATGATTACTATAGTTGACTATAAACAGAGAATTAATCAGCAACTATTTTAAGAATCAAGTCATTGTTTAAATCATTTTTTAAAGCAGAAATGGTAAACATCACAGTTCTTCTCAGATGTCAATATTTTCTGGTTTTCTAAGCCTTCTATGATAGTAAACTGAAACTTGTGATGGCCGTTTTTTGCTATTTGACTGATTGACTGCATGTATAGACCTGGCCTAATTCATTCATTAATCAAGAAAATAATGGGTAGAGAGATTGATTATAAATGATTGTTAGTTCCAGCCCTAGTTTAGTCTGTCTGATCGTCTGAGCAGTTTCCCAGAATTACTTTGGTGAGCACAATGTGATCATAACAAAAAAACACAAATAAGAACCAAGTTCTAATAATCCACAATTATCTTTCAAAACTCTTTGTTGAATGATCATTGTTGAACTGTTCATGAAAGTTAAAGCTTTAGACAGAACCCAAGAATTATGAAAACCAAATATACAAATGACCTCCCCATTCTTCTAAAGGCTAAGCTGAATAATGTTGCCATCTAGTGGTTCTTCTTGTTAATGCATTCTTATTATATAATTTTTTATATCATTGGCATACAACTACTTTATTTCTATTTATTTATATAGTTATTATTTGGTAATATTTACTTAAATATGTTTTATACAAACTAAAAAAACAAAACTCAAACACTTTCTCACTTTACTGCTGTGGGCGGTGATGGCGCAGTGGATATGACATATTCCTTTGGTGTGGGAGACCTGGTGTGAGCAAGACACTTAACCCCTAGTTGCTCCAGAGGAGTGTGACCTCTGACATATATAGCAATTGTGAGTCGCTTTGGATAAAAACGTCAGCTAAATGACATGTAATGTAATGTAATACTATTGGGTTGCTCCTCCAACATAACAGCTACTGACAAAAAACAGACAACTTTATATTATCAGCAAGACTCCAAGTTAGAGAAGAATGACATGAACACTGTTTTAATTCACAGTTGCAGTGATCAATGTACATGTAGCTTTGTTGATGTTGATGATAGGGTGACGATATGTCTTGCTTTTAAACGCAGGACTGCTAGAAAGAACGACAAGACCTGACATATACTTAGACTGCTTTTATCCTATAGACCTTCAACAATTAATGTTAAAGGTCTCTTCAGCTAAGCCATCTACCTGTCTCTTAGACTCCATCCCAACGAGGCTACTTAAAGAAGTGTTACCCATGGTTAACACTTCATTACTAGATATGATCAATAAGACTTTATTAACAGGTTATGTCATTTAAAGGAGCTGTGATAAAACCTCTTCTGAAAAAACCCACCCTCGATCCTGAGGTCTTAGCCAACTATAGACCTATATCTAACCTTCCATTTTCTCCAAGATCCTTGAGAAGGTAGTCGCTAGTCAGTTATGTGATTTTCTACATAGCAATAGTTTATTTGAGTCCTCAATTAAGGATTTAGAATGCATCATAGCACAGAGACGGCACTGGTGAAAATTACTCCGACTGTGTGTCGGAGTTCAGCGGCCGGTACTGCCTGGGTTGCTGCCTCGCCGCATGGCCTGTCTTCCTTCACAGACCCCAGCCTGCTGTGAGCTAGATGGAGCTCCGTCACAGCTGGCAGCCCACAGTGCTTGATACCCGCGCAAAGTCACCGTTTGTGGGTTTGTGGACTACCAAACGCCACTGCCCTGACAGAGCTCCCCTTATCCTGCTAAATGGCCGGTGTGTGTGAGTGAGAACGCGTTCAGCGATTCTCTTAACACATTTTTTATACTGTTTATTGATCCCCAATGGGGAAATTACAATTTACACTCTGTTTATTAGAAATCACTACACACAGGCCTGAAATACCTATTTATGCACAAATGGAGAGATGTCAGAGTGAGTGGGCTGCCAGTGCTGGACCAGCACCCTGAGCGGTTGGGGGGTACGATGCCTTGCTCAAGAGCACCTGGCAGTGCCCAGGAAGTGAACTGGCATCTCTCCAGCTACCAATCCACACTCTGTACTTTGGTCCGTACTGGGACTTGAACCGGCGACCCTCCGGTTCCCAACCCAACTCCCTACGGACTGAGCTACTGCCACCCAACGTTCCAGTTAATCTAATAATGGATATGTGTGT
The DNA here is from genome assembly GCF_008315115.2 of Sander lucioperca. Taxonomy (NCBI): domain Eukaryota; kingdom Metazoa; phylum Chordata; class Actinopteri; order Perciformes; family Percidae; genus Sander; species Sander lucioperca. Next base: position 8,231,829 of record NC_050188.1, on the reverse strand, counting down.
TGAGTTATTTAAACAAACGATCGGGGAAATAAATGCCTCTTGTCCGTGAGTCTCATTGATAGAGCCCGCAGCTGGCTGGAGCTCCATCAATGAGAGCTAGCTAGCCTCCTCGGGGTCATCCCTATGTTCCCCGCAATCTATCAATCTTTACGGTAGACCGGGGAATGTTCCCCAATCTGATACAAAGAGGGGAACATAGGACCCAGGGAACATAGGACCCGGGGAACACAGACACGCTCCCGCCTAGACCTCTGAAATTCACAAAAATGCATTAAATTGAAATCAGACACAATTGTTAGCTTTATAAGACCTTGGGGTACCTGTAATATAAGTGGCGTGACAAAATTCAAACTGTAAATATACTCTAGTTATGCCGAAAGTGTAGCTAACTAGCCGCGATCTGTACACATAGGATTGAAGGGACTAGCAGCTAACGAAACCCCTCATGTTCACAAAAATGCATTAAATTAAACCACACTATCACAGTATATTTCACATGGCAATGTCACCTTTTGGATTTTACCGGGCGGACGGGGTTTGCTGTAATGCTAGCTAGCTACTCAACGAGGCTGAGAGACGGGTGTGGGTGGGGATCGCAGGGGGACTCTCCGCGATGGCGATGATGTTCGATTGCTGTTGTCAGCAGCATGAGAACATCTTCCAGCTGCCAGATCTCACCCTTTACTTTTTTATAATCTTAACTATTCGTTTTGTTGCTTAACCCACCTTTTGTCGGGTTAATTTAGCTAGCTAACTGTAAAGACAGCTAAACGCGAAGGGGGGAGAAATTCGGCAGGGAGGAGATTTACGGTACAAACACCGGTAGCTAACATTATGGATGGCCGATGTTGTGACTAGGATGCCTGGGTCTGCTATTCTCTGCTGTTTCCCAACGCTTCATTAAACTGCCGTTAGCGTCGTAAGCACACGGCACTGGCTGGGAATAACGGTAACCAGCTATTGCTACATGTCCCGGCTGTGTTGTCAGCTATCATCCCGAATGAAGTCTCTTTGTGCCGGGGGAGTGAGGCAGGCAGAGCGGGGTGTGCTAGCTGGCTAAATTAGCATTAAATGAATCGCCTATCTATACAGCTAACGTTAACGTTACTAGTGAACGTATTCGTGGGTTAGTGCAGTGCTGCTTTTATCCATGGTCAAAACAATCATACTACTAATAACTTTATGAGCGTGATGAACAATGTTGTAACCCTATAATGTTATCCACCAAGCATTAGCTAGCATTAATGTTAGCCACTTGTCAACCAGCACATACATTGTAGTAACATTAAGCTGGACTAATATTGATATGTATCAATAAATAAGGTTTCTGCTGTATTACTGTGTTGCAAAGTGGCATGTAATTAATCACAAAATGATGCCTTTGGCAGAAAAAGCAGTGTTACAAGTATTTTTTTCTGTGACGTTGTACGATTTACAATTACTCTCGAACGTAGCACCTGGGTGCCCGTGTTTTGATGGAAGTTATGAGTAACTAGATGGTGAAAGGTTATATGACGTCACTGACGGGCGACTAAATGAAACGTGACGTGTCTGAAAATAAAATAACAGATTTCTCTTGGTTTGCCATTTGGTGCAAACATTTGGGATAGTGTAACTACACAACTCAAAAAATAGATAACATAGGTAAGGTCGTTTTTAGACATTTTAATGCAGAAAAGTTACATATTGTCAGGAACAGTTTAAACTCAAACAAAACTGAAGTTATTGTGCTGGGCCCTAAACACCACTGAACCTCATTATCCAAAGATATAGTTACTCGGTATTGCCCTGGCCTCCAGCACTACTGTCAGAAATCTAGGAGTTATTTTTGATCAGGCTATATCCTTCAACGCCCACTTAAAACAAACCTCAAGAACAGCCTTTTTCCATCTTCGTAACATTGCCAAAATTAGGCACATCCTGTCTCAAAACAATGCTGAAAAACTAGTCCATGCATTCGTTACTTCTAGGCTGGACTACTGTAATTCCTTACTATCAGGTTGCTCAAATAAGTCCCTTAAGACTCTCCAGCTGATCCAGAATGCTGCAGCACGTGTTCTGACAATAACTAAGAAAAGAGATCATATTTCTCCTGTATTAGCTTCTCTGCATTGGCTTCCAGGATTGAATTTAAAATCCTTCTCCTGACCTACAAAGCTCTAAATGGTCAAGCACCATCATATATTGAAGAGCTCATAGTGCCTTATTGTCCCATAGAGTACTGCGCTCCAAGAATGCAGTTATTTGTGGTTCCTAGAGAATGGGAGCCAGAGCCTTCAGCTATCAGGCTCCTCTCCAGCTCCCAGTCTGGGTCCAGGAGGGAGACACCGTCACCACATTTAAAAGTAAACTTAAAACTCTCCTCTTCGATAAATGTTATATTTAGGGAGTGAGGAGTTGCAGCGTTCAGCCAAACCGGCGGGGGAGGGTGTATGTCTGCAGACGCAGCACCCCTTCTTTTCTCTGCTTCTCTTCATAGTCGTTAGATTAATCTACCATATAACCAATGATATAAAGTAAAGGGAGGCAGGCCAGTACAGCCCAATCCGGCAGGGGAGAGTTCTAGCCCAACCAGGCTCCTCTCCTTAACCTGTCTCTCTTAATTATGCTTTTATAGTTTTAGACTGCCGGGGGACTTCCTTTGACACACTGAGCTTCTCTCTCCTCTCTCTTTCTATCTGTGCGCATCCATGTCCCAGAAATGCTTGTTACTAGCAGCATGGTAGACAGATCTAAGACGTTAAAGATGAAAAGTTATTAAAAGAAAAACTTTTCGTCATAGGACATGGCCGTGGCGGGGAGGCCATTTTGTGCGTTTCGCCATCAAAACAGGAAGTGGGTGTAACTTGAGTGTACATTGTCCAATTGGTTCGAAACTTTTCAGGATTCATAAGAGTCCAACCCTGACGACATTTACAGGCCGATATTGGCTCAAAGTCATAGCGCCCCCTAGTGGCAACAGGAAGTAGACCTAAAAGTCAAGGTGCTATACTTTAACAAACTCCTCCTAGAGATTTCATCTGATGGACTTCAAATTTGGTCTGTACCATCTTAAGACCTTGACGATGAAAAGTTATTAAAAGCAAAACTTTTCATCCAATGGTGTGGGCGTGTTTTATCAATGAACGAAGAAGTTGTTGTAACTTTAGTGTACATTATCCAATTTCGCTGAAATTTCTCACGATTGACAAGGGTCCAGACCTGAGGACATTTATAGACCAAAATTGACTTTTGGTCATAGCGCCCCCCGCTGGCAACAGGAAATCAGCCTTATATGACAAACATCATCCGATTTACATGAAACTTATAATGTGTGGTCTACATGCGATACTGAGCCGCCCCCTATACTTTAACCATGCCCACTTACTAAGGCCACGCCCCCTTTCATAACATTTGAATCGTTTAAGGTCTTGTGTGAGGTGTCATTGAACTCAGCAGAGAGTTCCTTCTTCATTGCTGATGGTTTAGCCCGCCCCCTATGCTTAAGCCATGTCCCCTTTCATAACATTTGAACCGTTTAAGGTAGACCCTTGTGTGAGGTATCATTGAACTCAGCAGAGAGTTCCTTCTTCATTGGTGATGGTTTGGCCTGCCCCTTATGCTTAAACCACGCCCCTTTCATAACTGGTGACCCATTTAAGGTAGAGTCTTGTGTGAGGTATCATTGAACTCAGCAGAGAGTTAAAGCTTGCAGCTTTAATTATGATTTGATACTATAAATAAAATTGAATTGAATTGCTTTATGTATAATTTATGTATGCCATACTATAATCTGCTGTGTATCTTGTGTGCTTTTTATACATGTATCTATGTTTTTCTGCTTTATGCCTGCTGCGACACAAATTACCCTATGGGACAAATAATAAATTGATTGAATTCTCCATCTATCTGCATTAAGGACGGCATTATAATTTCTTGAATTTAATTTACTGTATGTATCTCGTATGATTGTGGTATGTACGGGTATGGTCCATTTGGCAATGCAAGATTCATTTCTGTCATACCAACAAAGTTTAATCTGAATCACAAGGAGAATGGCAGCATGGGCGTAAATCTGATCTAACAGTAGGGGGGGACAATAAACATAAAATTTCTGAAGAGCAATTTTTGAAGGGGACACAAATAATACAGCCACAATTATACTCGTAGAGGACATGTGTACACAGAGGAAAGCCTTAATACTACTATATATATATATATATATATATATATATATATATATATATATATATATATATATATATATATATATATATATAGACTGTACCATTATCTTCTTTTCAGTGTTTCTCTTGATTCAATAAAAAAGCTGACTAAATTGACCGAAATATTCTTCTTTAATTAAGTTGTTTATAATCAAGCCACAAAAATACCTTAAAACATAATGACTTATTTTGAAAAAGTGTCCCCATATAAAAGAAATACAATGCTTTTGTACACTTGTTAAATTAGCTGATCATAATGTAAATTAGTGAGCCACTGGTAAAGCTCATCTGCTCACCCTGACAGCCACACAGCTCCAAAAATATGAACTGAGCTCAACACACTTACCTGAGACTCTACAGCTGACTGTCCCTGGTCTCCCTGAGACTCTACACCTGACTGTCCCTGGTCTCCCTGTTCCTCAGGTCTTTCTGTCTCCTTTGCCTGGTCTCCCTGTTCCTCAGGTCTTTCTGTCTCCTTTGCCTGTGACATAGTGACGTTAGTATTTCCATAAGCATCCATTCTGATTCTCATTCTCATTCAAGATGTTACCAAATTGTCTTGATATGAGGACTTATTGTACTTACTTGGCGTTTTGGTGTAGGCCTACTGAAAAAGGATCTTATGTCTGTTTTTCTTTTCTCTGTCATTTTTAACAACAACACAAATCTTTAACGTCAGATGTCTAAATATGAGTTAGTTTCATAGGTTCACCACGTAGTCATATTATGACTACGTGGTCAATTATAAAATGATCTTGCGTCCTCCACATAAATATTAGGTTTCTTCTGGGACAGAGAATATATATTTAACTGATCAGCCACTTAATTTCATATTGAGAAAAACACAACTGTAGATCTGCAATATTAACCCTAATATCAGTTCACACACATAACATTAGGCTTATCGCCGTGGTAACGTTAGTTGTAGTGGGTGCATTTCTATCCAACAAGCTATAAGCTAGGTAACGTTACATTATATTACACTAACATAGCAAACTTTTTTGTCATGACTAATTCATTAATTACTCACGCTACTCATTTGGCATTGATTTCCTTAAAAAAATATCGATATAAACTAAAAAATAATAATTGGGGGTATGCATCACTTTCAGCTGTTTTAGATTACTTACTTAAATTACTACGTGCCGGGACACCCCTGTACCTGGCGGCGTATTGAGCTTATTTAAATTTGAATTTTATTATGTATTACTACATAATACATTTTGTATAAATGGTCTGTATTTGTCTTGTGATTTGTCTTAAATGTAATAATATTTTTACTGACAAAAATTGCCAATAAGAAATTAACGGTATCGGTATCGATATCAATGAAAATACAAGAAAAAGTATCGGTATCGTATCGAATCCTAAAAGTGTGGTATCGCCCATCCCTAGTCACCACCCGATGTGTGAGTCTAGCGCAGATCCTACACCATGCAGTGGACCAAACCACTGTGAGGCAAGGGAGGGGGGAAATGTTTCTAAACATAAAAAGCATTTTTTGGGGTTTGTATTGTTTTACTGCTTGTTAAGTATATATCATTATGTTATTTACAATACACAACATTGTTTTAATGATATTTCTAGGGGGGGACAACCCTTAGATGGGGGGGTCCTGACCCCCCGACCCCCCTGGGATTTACGCCCTTGAATGGGAGTGAGAGAGAGGTGGCAGGGAGAGAAGAGACAGAGAACGACATCAAATGAAACACGAGAGAGATGGAGGCGAGGCTGGAAATCAATACATATTGATCAACAGTCAGTCATCTCCGTGCAAAAGCTGGAAAATCCCATCCAGACTGGCAAATGGAAGCAGCAGTCTGACGCCTGCAGCAGCCATGTTTTCTCTGCTGTGTCATTATTCACACACAGCGATGCACAAACACAATCCTACCCTCCTCTCACACATAATCTGTCCAATTCATTTCACCAACCTCACTGGCACAAATGACATTTCTGTGCACTGTGGGATTCTTGGGGGAACTCCTGTCCTTTATCTGGAGACAGACTGTTTTCTACAGTCTGCAGCCTGTACAGAGAAAACTTTAAAGGATATCCATCCATCCATCCATCCATCCATCCATTCATCCATTCATCCATCCATCCATCCATCCATCCATTCATCCATCCATCCATCCATCCATCCATCCATCCATCAATCCGTCCATCCACCCATGCGACCATCCATTCATCCATCCATCCATCCATCCATCCATCCATCAATCCGTCCATCCATCCATGCGACCATCCATCCATCCATCCATCCATCCATTCATTCAATTATTCATCATCCATCTATTTATCCATCCATCAATCCATCCATCCATCCATTCAATTATTCATCCATCCATCCATCCATCCATCCAAGAGCAAGGCCTAAGTGCATAAGTTTGTCCACCATTCCGAACCTGGTTCCAGACCTCTGAATCTCAGTTTGTTCAATGGTTCAAATATGTCTGATGATGTGCTCCCTGGTTGTAGAAATGAATGAATGAATCAGAGCTTTGTAGACAAGATAAAGAATGGAAATGGCATTTTTCTAGTTCACTAACTATGGGAATTATGATAAAAATGACAGAAAATTGGCCACAAATAATTTGACAAGCATGGATAAGATGGATTTAGCTGTACAGGTTGTTGTAAGTCAAGTTACTGCAGAGCAACTCTTAAATCGATATATGCTTTGTATGTTGTAAAAAAAAAAGTTCAGTGAACTGCTTCTAGTAACCTCTACTACAGCTTCAGTGTTGACTGAAAATGATGAAAATGAAATTTCATTATTCCATCATTGTTACCCTCCTGCCCTGACATTTCCAAAATTCCTATTCAGTACATTCCTATATTGCCATAATGACAGAATCATGTTTATTTGCCAGGAGCAGCGCCAACTAACGTTGGTCCTGAGTTGCAACTTAGAATCAATAAATGTCAAGTTGTCATAACACGAACACCTCAAACAATACCAATTTTGCATTAAAAGTGATAATATAAATAATATACTGAATGACACTTAATGACACCAGTCATAAACACTCATAAAGACACCTTCATGTTCATGACAGGTGTCATGTCACTTATGCACACCCGTTCAAATAAAGTGTTACTCTACTTTCTCCAACAGAAATAGTCCCTATGAATTATGGACTATTTCCTGCTCCAAAAGGAGCATGCGACCACTTTTATGCTTTGATCCAAAACATGTAGAAGATCCAATAAATAGATCCCAGAGCTAACCAACATTTGTAGAACGCAGCGCTAGGATCAAACTAATTTGTTTAGAAAGAGAGGGGATGACAGGCCACTCATTCATGGAAATCAGACCAAAGCAGGAGGAAGAGAGGAAACAGCAATAAACACAAGACTTTACCAATTTGCATTCCACCCACTCAGTTTAGGCTTAAATTGTGTTCAGTGCTTGATGGATAATCCTCAGAGATGAATTAAAATACAAAAACAGAAATGACAATCACAAAATCAGCCGTACTGGAGATGTTGCTGATTAAAAAGCTTTTGAGAGTGTGTGTGTGTGTGTGTGCGTGTGTGTGCGTGCGTGCGAGCGTGCATGTGTGTGTGTGTGTGTGAGTGAAAGAGAATGGCATTTCAAACCAGCAGCAGATGCCTCCCTTGTCTTTTTCGTCTTGCAGAGCGGAATACTTTGTGATTTGTCGAATAAAATTTGATTACAGTGAAAGGACATCTTGTTCTTGGATACACATTAAAAAGCTCAACAATTGACTACTTTATCTGGCGGTGTGACAGAGCGAACAGGCCCAGCCAATTATAGACAGAGAGCAGTTATGTCTTTGAAGAATATTTGAGGGGAGAATGTCAGTTATTCACACTGAGCAGTTTAAACTCCTACAGAAACCAGAGGCCTGTACTACGAAGCAAGATTTGGCGTTAACGAGGTAACTTCAGGTTCAACACAGGGTTTTGTGTATCACAACAGTGGATCACTTGTTACCGGGTTAAATCGCTGTGGTAATTTATGATGACTGCCTAACTTGCTTGGTTATGTTGGAGATTAGCCCCGCCTACTGACCAATCAATACTCGATTGATAACGGTGTCACCGTTCTTAGAAGGTCCGGTGGAGCTTGGTGCGCGGAGAGAGAGAGAGAGAGGTGCGCTCATAAAAGTTAAAACATTGAGAGACCGACAACCCCGTTAACATTCCCTGATGGGTATTTTTATGAAGATATAGATTTTTAGCGGAGGGAATTGTGTATAGGCTATTTGTCGGCTTCTTGAGCCGTGTGTTGCCAATGCACACATTGTTGAATTATTTTTTTTTATTTAGTTTTCACATTTTTTATTTGCTCTCATGATCGCTTACCACTGCCAGGGTTGCAACTGAAAGAATAGGCTACAGCAACGACAGTTTATGGAAAGCACAAGTGTAATTATGGTCAGATCTTGTTGTACCTAACTAATGGGGAAGTGATATTGATAAACGTTGTGATTTACACATTTACAGCGTCGGCTATTTTTTTGCTAGCTGTCCTTCCTATTTTAGGAAGCAGCGAGTGTTTTGCGTTTTGCCTGTAAAACTGTGTCTGTGTTCTTCATATTTAGTGATAAAATATGCGGCTCTGGTAGATGTTTGCGATTGGTCATGCTGTGCAAACACAGCCTCTTTTATGTGAACGCACGCGTCGCTGGATTGGGAAACCCTGGGTTGATTGAACTAGTTGTTAACCACCGTCGTGTCACAGCTTTTGCGGGACTGCGGTTGTTAGGTTAGGTGAAGCCGGGTAACTAAAATAAATCCAGGGCATTGAGAACTTGCTTCGTAGTACAGGCCTCTGTACCTTTTCTGCCTATACTTTTAGAAAGACAGAACTCAAAGTTCTGAATTTTAGAAGCAGTGCAACTGCTTATTAAAGCCCAACTGATAAACAGCCAATATTATGTGCTGGTTTTCACATATCACAGATATATTGTATAATAAATACCAAGAGGTATGCTCACGTTAATTTAGAAACTGTGTCTGCAGGCCATCCTCATTCACTGTTTGTACATATACCTACGAAAAGTAATGTACTCTAAAAAGTACAACCCAGGTATTCATTTAGATCCATATTTTTTGTTAGGCAGCAACCTCTAGTGGCCATAGTAATTATAATGGGAGCAAAGGAGGAAGTCAGGTGACATAGTATTAGAGCGATGAAGTCCACATAAGGGGAAGGTCAGGGTGCTGGATGGTTTCAAAAACTGGACTTTCACCCAGGAGACCGCTGTTAGCGTCCCCTGTGAAACAAAAAGTCAACGTTGTTATTATAAGTAATGTTCGTAAGTTAACTTGTAAGTTTGGCTTCACATAGTGACGGTGAACGTGACGTAGTTATGTATGGAAGTACTTATTTTAAACCAAACCATGATTTCTTGTTTCCAACCCTAACCAAGTAGTTTTGGTGCCTAAACGTAACGGTCACGTCATCTTCGCGCTCCGGTCACTGTGTCACAGCGTTACATAGAACGGTCATATTTTGATTAATTCCGACCTTACACCAAACAACTTTTAAAGCGATTCAACTGTCGCAGATTCATTTCCAATATCTGAATGAAATCCTGAGAGTCTTGCTAGAGTTGTGGCGCTCCAGTCGTCTCAATCGTTTTGTGTAAGGTGGTCATAAAACTCAGTCCTAGTCATTGTGTCTTTTTCCCGTCTAGACATTCAGACGACATCAAACGTGTTTGATATTATCTTAAGTTTTAAGTCTTGGTGGTAAGAAGTTAAATCATGTGAACATTGTCAACAACCAATGGGTGCACTCCCTCCAACATAAAACAGGAAGCAACAAATGGCTAGAGCTAAACACTAAAGAGAGAAAGTTGACAATTTTCAACCCTTCTGAAGTGTGTCATTCAACGGGAGATTTAACGGCGGATAAACACAGACCTCCGGCTACTGGAGACATTCATCTGCATGTACGGCAGAACAGAAAATATGCAAACTTTCCCTTAAGTTACCAGCTAACGCAAGCGGTAGCTAGCTTGCTTACATTTTTCAAAACAAATCTAGTTGTAGTCTTGCAATGTGTGACTCTGCAAGATCCCCAGTCTTGTATGACAGTCTTTAACATTAGATGTGAGATGGTGTCAGGCTTTAGTCTTTTCAAAGTCTGTTCAAAGTCTTCTAATGTATGAGTGTATACGATGTCATACAACCTGTTGTATGAGAATACTCCATTGCAAAGTTTTTCCACCAAGTTTATTTTTACACTGTAAAATATCCTGCTCACTACAAATCTTGGTCTGAATTCTTTTATAACCAAATTTAAGAGCTCTTTATCAAAAATGTTTGTTCACATTATGTTAAAAAAAACAGGTCATCTTCAAAAATCAAGTATCAGATGGGCTTTACTGCATGTAAGTCAATGCAAAGACTTAAGAGCCAGGAGGATCCAGTTTTATTTTGGCTCGGGTCTACACCTTCAAATGTATTTAGAGTAGGGCTGTCAAACGACTAATTTTTTTTAATCGCGATTAATCGCTGAAAAAAGTATATAGTTAATCGCGATTAATCGCATATTTAATCATATGATTAAAATTCTATTATTTTGCATTTCAGAACAGTTTTTAAGTACATATTAAGAATTTAAAGCGATTTTTACCAGTGTATCTTGATTGGGAATCAAATGAATGCAAAGAAAGTTACTTTATGAACTTGATTTTAAGATTTGTAATTATTTATTTACTGTAAACAAAAGAAAAATGTGTGAATCTGTCATTATTGCACAATTCCTCCAAGTACCTAACTAAAAAACTAAAAATCCCTATCCATACTAGCGTCAATGTTTGTTTAGTAACTCCTAAATAATGTTGATAACTCACTGACGTCCAGTGATCACCGGTTAATGAGCAGCTCATTTCTGCACAAGTCTGTGTTAACACAGCCCATCTCCACTCTTACCCGGCGACAGAGAAACAGGCTGGATAGTCCGGTACACTGTTGTTTCCACAAAAACAAAAACACAGCAGTCTCTGAACTCGCGTTGGGAGCATAGACTGTATATATTAGTGGACAGCGCATCCGGTTCAGCAAAATGCGGCAAATGCGGAAGTGCCTTAAACCTGCATTCTATCTGAATTCCAGCAGGGGGCGACACGTGCGGTTGCAAAAAGGAGGTCCGTTTCTATAGAAGTCTATGGCAAAATGACCCACTTCTCACTTGATTTATTACCTCAGTAAACATTTCAATTAAGAGTTTATATTCTCAATCGCTAGTTTTAAGTCTTCTGCAACACAGAATGATGTTCATTTTTTGAATTATGGTCTCGTTGATTTTAAAATCGGCGATAAAGCAGGGGATGTTTTAGGGCGTGGCTATGATGTGATTGACAGTTCGCGGCCTGTCAATCATGACAGAGGTTTAGCAAAGCTTATCCATGGCATGTAAACTTCACTTTGGGGGTTGACCAGCTTTCGTCTTCGTGACTGTGACAGTTGGTCGCCTAATAATGTCTTGTTCAACGTTCGGTTGTACGACAAGACACTCAAAGGAGTCGGCAGTTCAGTTTTTCCGGTAAGTAACGTTACATTTTGTTTTAATACCGTTTTTCGTTAGCCAACGTTAGCATCCCAATGAATATCAGTTAGCTAGCTAGATTGCACCTTGCTAACCAAGCTAGCGGGCTAACTAATAACGTTATGCAGACCAGACCGTATAAGCGGATTAAAATTAATATATTTAACGTTACAGTCGTATACAGTAGGTATGCACAACGGTCTCTCCGGTAATCTGTTTTTAACCATATGTGATGTTATTGCTAATCGATGCGCATGTAATGGTAATGTTAGCTTAAAGTCAAAGCCTGATATAGCTAACGTTATAGTGCAAATTCATATAAATCCTATTCGTACGGGATTAGAATCATTTTGGGACCGCGTGTGATTTAGAAAGTACCCCCTCACATCTGAGTTTTGTGTGGGGCATTCGCACGGGACAAGCGGAGATGCTTTTACTTGAATATACTGAAATATATGTACCCCGCCCGAGAGTTGGGCAACGTTACCCGGAGGCGCCCGAAGGACAGGCACAGACACCCACACAGCATCACCGTCACCCTCACCTCGGACAAAGCCGCGCTGGAGCGCGTCGACGGACGGGGCAGTAGGCCAGAATATCCGTTTTTGCAATAAAATGTCGCACATGAAAAAATATATATATTATTGTAAAGTTACATAAGTGTTCTATCTTGAAAAATCTTCAGTTCTGCAGCCAAATGTATTGTATAAAGCACCAGGTTCAATATTCTTTTCTCAAAATTCTAAATACATTATTTCAGACTGTTAATGTACCTAACAAGCATGCTGTTGCAGGAGTTACTAACCACTGTTGTTGATGCTGTTACACTGAGGTCTTTCTTCCACTTACTGTAGTTGTGTCTGCTAATCTATTTGAAGACCTTCTGTCAGCACATTTAGTCTGTTTTAAGATGAGTCACATACATGTTACAATCTATATTTACAAATTCTGTTTATTACTAAAATCTAAGTAATGTAAGTGTTGCGTACAATACACATTGTCTAAGATAAATTTGACATGTAGGAGTATGTTTACTTAATACTGCATGTCTTCAACTGAAGCATGCCTTGTACAAGCTCATATATTAATATAATTCATTGTGATCTACCATCTCTTAACTACATGTTTGTCTTTACAAAGGTATCCACACTGAAAACTGAATGACCAGAGCCAGAGGGAAGACCTGGTGTATAGAGCAGCGTATTTGGTGCCATTCATCTTGTTGTGGAAAACAGATTGCATTGACCACATCCAAAGTTCTCAAATGTGTTCTGATTATAATGATGCCAGAAAATCATTTTCGGTTCAGCTTCTTCTGCTGAAAGGACAGACCAACTTTTAGCACTTTAGCAGTCATTGGTATTTAGAGGTTTAAAATGTGAGTCCTGTAATAGATGTGTCCTCTTGTGTTACTGTTAGGCCTGCTGCTCCTAGGTAGCTTCTCTGTCTCTCCTCCCTCCCTCTCTCTGTCTGTCTCTCCTCCCTCCCTCTGTCTGTCTCTCCTCCCTCCCTCTGTCTGTCTCTCCTCTCTCTGTCTGTCTCTTATTGCAGGAGTGGAGTCTAGAGGGTGGGAGTCTGGGTTCCAGCTGCCTCTCATCTACCACAATCAACCAACAATTTGTGTTAATACTTTTGTTATAATGAATTTGCAATAACCTTACACAGATTAAACAGCACCTAGTGCATTTTCAATTACCTACTAAACACTTGACTATGTATGTCAAAATAAATATGTCTATAAATTAATCTAAAAGGATTTTGGTGAAGTGTTTTCATGGTGATTAAAATTGTACATAAAGACACACAAGAAAAGCACAAACTACATTTCCCTGATCCTTCTTTGTCAACATTCAAGTATGGTAACATTTGAGAAATCATATTTTTGTTGATTAAAGCCAAAATAGACACTTTTAATCAATTACAAATTCTATCAAATTACCAATGTCTTCTTGTATGACTACAATATTGTGTATGTTCCTATAGTTGCTTCAGAAAAACAAATGTAGCTTTAGAAAGACCTTTATTTCACATTGAAATGGGCATTAACTACAAAAACTACATAAACCACAAACAACACTGGCAATATTTTTAAGATTATGTTAGGGTTAGGGGTTAAATTGATGAATTAAATAATGTAGTTCACCTTTTACAATCCAGTGTACATTCCACACACAAAACACTGCTGTGGGTCAAGGTAAGACATGTCTGCATATGAAAAAAAAGGGTAGTTGAATCACTAGTGTCACATTGTTAATTACAGTAGAAATGGTTGACATTACAAACCACAATATAAAAATATAGCTTAACATATACAGCTTAAAACACTTGTGCAGCACTCTGTTCAGTCAAGTCCAAATACCTGGGTAAAGAAATAGAAGCTGCCTTTACAATTAAAGTGAGCATAGTGTGACAGTCTGTTGGTTGTCTGTAATGCACAGTGGAAAAAGAAAAAAAACCCTGCGAGCCTTGTCGATCTTCCCCGGATTGTTAACAGCCCTCCACCTGCATCTCTGGGTGATGCCAGAGAAAATGGACTTACTTCTGAGGCATTAGGTGGGTGCACATGCCATCGTGGCTCTCCACACTCCTATTTGTGAAAAAAAGAGTCATCAATTTCCATTTGAGCCCCTCATAGTTAAATATATATGCACACTAGCATGTAACTGTACTTCATTAATTATCGGGGGAGAATACAGATGAATCAACAACAGTCTATTGTTCTTTAGTGTAACTTTAATTTAGTTAAATGAGCTTATTTCTGCTAACGTTAGCTCTTAAAAGCATGTAAAGGCTAATTGTGCCAACCATAGACTGATGGAGCAAACAGTAGCAAGACATTATCAGTGCATTATGGTTGTTACAGTTAACCAAACGTTCTAAGAAACTTTGTTATACATCTGCTAATACTTAGTGTTAGATAATGATTATTGATTATGAGCATTAACAATCCCCGTTTTGCATTTCGCTGACACTACGTTTAAATTAGGACAACGTAAACTTCGATTTGCAGAAAATTAACGTTAGCATGTTTTACCAGTGGCTAGCTAACGTTACAGACAATTTACATGGTAACTTCAGATACATTTACTTTACAATGTGACTCATCTTATATGTAATATAACTATTGGACAAAGATATATTTAAAACCTAGCGAAGCTATATCTTACCTCGAATTATGTATGCTAGCTTTCAGCAGCAGTTGCGTCCAGATTGCCAGTGAACGTGTGTAAGGTAACGTAGAGTGTCAGCAGCGTTGCCAACTCCAAAAAAAAAAAACAGTCAGACACCGCCCAATAGTCTATGGCTCCTCCCTCACTCCGCCCTCTCGTCTAAAAACGTCACATCCGCAACCAGGATGGCTGCGCCCATAAACGCAAACTCGACGACGGATAACTGATCTCCACAAACCAATGGGTGACGTCACACATGCTCTGTCCATTAATATATACAGTCTATGGTTGGGAGTTTCGTTGAAGTTGGATGTAGTCCAGTTTTTGTCTAATGAGCGGACACTTGCAAGCAGGATTGATGGAACAGGTGGCCGGCTAGCGTTAGCTTTCCACCTAGCTAGGTTATACTCCAGCCCCCGTTCGCGTTTCACCGCTGAGGATGTCCCCCCGTGATCGCCCGTTCCGGCCGCTTCCCGCTACGTCCGGTGCTGCTGCTTGCTCCGGCCACCGCTGCTGCCCGTTACAGCCACCGCTGCTGCCCGTTACGGCCACCGCTGCTGCCCGCTCCGGCCACCGCTAATGCCCGCTGGTCAAACTAACCTGTACGGCGGGGCACAGCAACCTCTTATTTCCGAACATTCATCTCTCCTCTCCCCCGCCCCCCGAGGGCCGGTGGTCTAGCATCACGTTAACTGTACTACTATGCTTAGCTCCGTAGGTGGTAGCTCAAGCTTGACGTGCTTCGGTGATATTTTAATTCGGCTTTACACAATGTGCATATGGCTTTCGACTTGTCTACGAGCCGTCTGGGAGTTTTAGAAAATAAAAAGCGCCATTCAGGATTTCATTGCTGCTGTCTTTCTCCATCATGCCTGCAGCCTGCAGCAGCAGGATGTGTTAGGAGGAAGTGGCAGCTTGATGATAAGTAATGGTGCTGCAAATGGTCAAAATAGTAGCCTGTTAGGCACGACGCAAAGCAAAAAATAAATGTCAAATAAATTAATAAATGCCGGCATGTGATTAATGCGATTAAAAAAAATGAATCGCATTGCGTCGGCCCTTTATCGCATCGCGATTAACACGTTAACGCTGAAAGCCCTAATTTAGAGTTTTCAAGTATTAGTTGTTGCTCACCATTCAGACTACAAGAGTGCAGGGCACAGTAACATGATACACGGATATTAAGTAAAATAATATTTATAACATAAAGAAAAGCAGAACATATTTACCTTTGAGAAGCTGGCACTAGGTTATATTTGGCATTAAACATTGTTTTCCTGAAAATAGACTCAGACGATTATCAAATAGACTCAGACGATTATCAAAATGTGTGTGTATACGGAACATACAGAGGTCTAATGTGGAATATGTATCTGTGAGGAATTTTGACATGCGACTTTATTCCTGATGATAAGGACACATCACAGCCCTGTCAGTTCAGCTCTCTGTGTTTTCTGGACATGCTGCGGAGCCTCGTGCATGTGGTGCTGTCATCATTTAGTGCACACATCCCGGCCTGCAGAGCCTACCAGCCGGCTCCAGCCTCCTTTAAGCCCACAAATTAGGCTGGAGGTGAGCCTCGCCACCAAGGACGGCAGAGCTTCATCAGCGGAGTGTGAAAAGGAAAGGAGGATTGGAAGTGAAAGAGCAAATCTGCACACTAACACAGAGCCTGCAGAGAGGCACGCTACTGACAAACACATTAGTCTGGCTGCCAGCAGCTACAGCTGCAAACACACACACACACACACACACACACACACACACACACACACACACACACGCAAACACACACACACACACACACACACACACACACTAATCAGCCTTTTCATATGCTGAGCATATATATCTAGAGAGAGAGAGAGAGAGAGAGAGAGAGAGAGAGTGAGAGAGCGAGGTCACAGGCTGCCCAGGCATAGAACTCAGTCCACAGGAACATTTTGTTTCCAGATTCATTCTGAGATTGAGAGTGGTGCATGAATGTATGTCCTGTGGTAGTAGTGGTGGATGAATGCTGCTCTGTTAATCCTCCTGCAGTAATTCTCAGAGAACAATGAAGGTCATGGTATAAATAAAAGAATATTGTATGGTGCTTAAATGCTCTCCATGATGCGTACACTGCGGGGTTTCTAAGCATCTCCCAAAACAGTGTTCGGAGAAAAGTCGAGCGTTATCTGCAAAATAATTTCAAACTTGCATTCAATCTTTTCTCACTGAAGGTCGCCCTGCCTAAACGAGATCAATTTCAGTGAAGTGCAGTGTTCTTTTAAAGTGCCTATCTATTGAATCTATTGATTTTACACGTAAAACCTCTTGGGGAGTTGTAATTTGACCCATACTAGGGAGTAAAAGTCAAGATATCTCAGCCTCTGCATCATTGATTTTGATCACTCTTTAAATTCTTTCTCTTGTGAGAACTCTTGTGAGAATTTTATTAATAAAACCATACCCTTTTAATATATATAAATAAATAAAAATACTAAATAGCCTCCAGCTTATAAGGGATGTTGTCGCCTGCTAAAACCAAGCAAAGAAATAATCCTAATACTCCATCCCTTGGTTACCAGAATGGTTTTAGGATTGATTTTACGAAGTACAGAAACAAAGATTCCAATTGTGGAAGGCCCAAAACACAGAGGTGTTTCCAAATGTTCTGCATGAACCAGAGCATGTGAGCGGAGTTGAGCAGAGAGAAGTTTCTGCTCTTTGCTCACAAAGCTGTTTCTTCCTACGCTCTTCCACTCAAAGCTGCTCTGCACAACTTCGCTCTGCGCTCAACTCAGATTCACCCCCCCTCCACTCAAATTGCTGACTGCTCGCAAAAAAATAAAAAATAAAAATAAAACTTGTGTCGGTGCCCGCACTACATCCATTCCCCCAGTGTCCGGAGCTCCAGCAGCAAAAAGTCCACCCGATGATATGCAGTAAAGTAACACAAGCCTCAGGCATGCGAGCGGCACTGGAGTGAAATTAGAGCGGGAGATAAGGTGACGTTCCAACTTTTAAAAAATGGCTTTGGCACATGCAGTACACACACATATACAACAAAGTGAACTCACAGCAACATTATAGATGGCCATGCCCACGGCTCGGTGGTCATTGATCTTCTCTGTGGAGATGGACTTGGTTTCATAGGCCAGGAAGATGCCGAGCAGCAGCAGCAAACCTTTATAACCATACACAACACCTGCAGAGAGGAGACAACATGGCTCAATCAATCATGGAACTGTTTGTACAGCTAGCGAAATTACGAATCCCACTATGGCCACGCCAAGACCCGCCCTTCAATAGCATTTATTGGCCAGGTGTCCATGCTTACGCAAGGTAACGTAACCCCATTTCTACAGATCCTATCTCCTGACCAATCGGCTATCCTAACCTTAACCACTCGAGGTCAAATGCCTAACCCCAACCAATCGAGTTGCTTCGGAGGGTGGGTCTTGGCGTGGCCATAGTGGGATTTGTAATTTCGCGTACAGCTACTCATTTCACACAGTACTATGCAAGAATCGGTATTTTTAGCCATTCGGTGCCCCTACAGTTTAGGAGTAGCACAACACGGCTGTGGCTCAGTGGTAGAGCGGTCGCCTACCAATTGGAAGGTTGACAGTTCGATCCCTGGCCCTGCAGTCCCATGTCGAAGTGTCCTTGGGCAAGACACTGAACCCCGAGTTGCCCCAGATGCTGCGCCATTGGAGTGTAAATGTGTGTGAGTGTTTATCTGATGAGCAGGTGGCACCTTGTACGGCAGCCTCGGACACAGTGTGTGAATGTGTGTGAATGGTGAATGGTTCCTGTACTATGTAAAAGCGCTTTGATTAGTCGTTAAGACTAGAAAAGCGTTATATAAAAACAGTCCATTTACACTGTCCCACCTCATGGACAGTAGGGGTGTAACGATACATCCATCTGGATCCAGAAGAGCTTAGTAATTAAATTGTCAAATCATATTTTAAGTTAATAAAATAAATTATTATTTATTATCGATCGCAGGCCCCTGAATTGAATCAAATCAAACTCGTATCATGGCAGATTGTGATATCAGTAAATTTTAAGTATTGTTGTCCTAAGAATTGATATAATATTGTAATAATGTGTGATTTACACCCCTTATTATGCTCATTTTCAGGTTCATAATTGTATTTAGAGGTTGTACCAGAATAGGTTTGTGTTGTTAAATTTTCAAAAAACATATTTTTGTTGTACTGCACATTGCTGCAGCTCCTCTTTTCACCCTGTGTGTTGAGCTCTCTGTTTTAGCTACAGAGTGAGGCATCTCACTTCTGTTCCATCTTTGTTGGGAGTCGCACATGCGCAGTACCTAGGTAAGGACTACTAGCCAGTCAGAAGCAGAGTAGGAGGGTGTGCCACGCTAGCAGCTAGGCGAGCATTATAACGTGTGTTACAAAGTGACGCACGTTTGTCACGGAAGTAAAGGCTGGACTACAATAGAGCTGTTTTGTAGCAGTTTGTGAACAGTGTTTGCTGTTGGAGATGGTTTGCTCTTGTCCAGCTTCTTGCCCAGTCACTCTCCCTTTCTCTTCTTTGCTTCCTCTGTCAACGTCCTCTCTGCCATGAAGTCCATACACTTCTCATTGAAACCATACTCACGCTGGTCCCGCAAAATATACAGCTACAGTAGTTTGGAAAAATAGCGATATGTAGCACTTAATTCATATAGTCAAACAATAAAGTCATAGTTATATTATCTTTACTGTTACTACAAATGCCAACTGCTATCATTGTTATGAATCATATTTCTGTACATCTGTATCAGTGTCTCTGTGTCCCAACCGGCAGCGGCAGATGGCGGCCCACCAAGGGTCTGGATTTGTTCGAGGTTTCTGCGTGTAAAAAGGACGTTTTTCCTCGCCACTGACCCAAATGCTGACTCTTGGGGGGAAGTGAAATTGTTGGGTCTCTGTAAATTATAGAGTGTGGTCTAACTAGGGTCACCAGACGTCCCGATTTGACCAGGACAGTCCCGATTTTGAATTGCGTGTCCCGAGTCCCGACAAAAGCCTGTCGGGACGCTAAAATGTCCCGGTTTACACCAACCACTATGACATTGTCCCGGTTGTCAGCGATTACATAGCCGACGTGGTCTTATTATAGCCCGATCATTAACTAAACCCATGTAGAAAGACTAATAAAGCGTCCAACGTATGATTTTAACAATGCATGTGTGTGTCAGTCAATCGTAGCAGTCTGCATAATCTGTGCAGCCAGCGTTACAATGTAGGCTATATTTGTAAACATTGTTGCAATGCCTCTTCTTATCTGTCTTGTTTTAACCAGTCCCTCCAGGTCCACTGGAAAGTCAGCGGATGAGTGCTGGGTGGAAATGGGGACATTATAAACGTGAAAAAGCTTAATGTGGTTTAATGTACCTAAACAACGATCAATGATCACCAAATTTCTCTCTCATATTGCTCTGGTTATGAGAAGCAATATGAGAGAGAAATTTGGTGATCATTGATCGTTGTTTAGGTACATTAAACCACGTTAAGCTTTTTCCTTAATGAAGCAGAAACGCTTAATGTCAGATAACGTCCATAATAATAGGACTTTGGGTTAGATTTTTTTGACAGTTTTCAGTGGTTATGAGGAGCAATATCAGAGAGAAATTTGGTGATCACTGATCGTTGTATAGGTACATTAAACCACGTTAAGCTTTTTCATGTTAGGACTTAAATAAAGCCCATGAGAACCGTGGAGAGTCAACCCACAGCCGCTCCGCTGCCCTGCTGAAAATGTGAAGCAGAAACGCTTAATGTCAGACATCGTCCATAATAATTGGACTTTGGGTTCTTTTTTTTGACAGTTTTCAGTGGTTATGAGGAGCAATATGAGAGAGACATTTGGTAATCATTGATCATTGTTTAGGTACATTAAACCACCTTAAGCTTTTTCCTCGCCATAGGCGCCAGCAATGAAGAAGAAAATGTTAATGTGTGATAACTTCTATAATCGTTGGATTTCAGTTTAGTTTTTTTGACAGTCTCAAGTGTTCATGAGATGATATGGCCATGAGAAATTTGGTGATCACTGATCGTTGTTTAGGTACATTAAACCACGTTAAGCTTTTTCGAGTTAAGCGTTTTAGAATGTCCCGTGGAAATGTATTTCAAAAGCAGGGAGATTCCGTTCAAAAATGTAGGTCTCCTTTGTCAGTTCGCCATGTGTCTACCGGGCACAAATGCTCCTGTTGAGCGGATCTTTTCACTCATGAACAACACATGGACTGACGAGAGGAACCGTATGACCATTCCCACCTTAAAAGCGCTACTCGTCACACGGGCCAATTTTGCTGACACCTGTGCGCAATTTCACAGTAAGCTTTCAGCCAACAAACTGATTCTTGAGCAAATTCACTCCTCTAACAAATATACGGAATGACTGTTTCCAGTAGGGAAGCTATCTGCTCTATCAAATGAGATTACATTTGTGTGTGTGTGTGTGTGTGTGTGTGTGTGTTGTTGGTTAGAATAACACTGGTAACACTTTACGCGTGAATTAATTAATTGATGTAGGCTATGTATTATTATGCATTATGTAATTACATATGTGTTTACTGCATTCCTTAATATCCCATGAATCATCAGGAATTGACTGTTCATAGTCTGTCATTCTTGACCTCATCATGAACAACACAACTAAAGCATTAGGTACATGGGCACATCATTATGAATTATGATTTATTAAGCATGATCATGATTATTTATTTTTCTGCAAAAAAAACGTGGTCATCACTGCGCAAATTCTGATTTGAACACAACTTGAGCATCATGATGTACTCACCTTACCTAATTCTTTAGTTGATGTGTTGTTCATGCATGAGGTCATGAATGAGAGGCTATGAACTCATGTCAATTCCTGATGATTCATAAGATATAAAGGAATGAAGTAATGCACAAATCATGAATTAATTCATGCTTGAATTCATAATTCATGTACCTGTACCGTAAAGTGTTACCATAACTTCAGTTCAAGCCTGTGGCAGCAGTTCCAAATAATTCATTTAGTGCCATGCAATGAAAAATACCTTTTCACAAAGTTTTTCACAAGTTCAGTGGGTGCATTTTCCAAAAGAATGCTTTCTTTTGATATTATTTCGTAGAAAGGCTACATACCAAGACAATTCATGAATATTAACTGAGATACCCCATTATGTTGTGAGCAGTAGGCCTATGTGTGCTGTTGTGTCTAATCTGTCTGTGTCCATGTCTGACCTGGGCTGGCATATGTTCATGTTAAAAAGCGCGTGCGTGCACGAGCACTACGGTCATGCGCAAAGTGTCCCGGTTTTAGTTCCGGGAACTCTGGTCACCCTAGTCTAGACCTACTCTATCTGTAAAGTGTCCTGAGATAACTCATGACTCACATAACTCACTCGTGATTTGACACTATAAATAAAATTGAATTGAATTTAATGAATTTACAGTTTATCAGCTACTTCTCCGGGCAGCAGCGCAGCAGATGGACCTTCAGTTAGCGACTGTAGCAACTCCATTTCAGCCAGCGCAAACCCTAGTGCCGGGGGTCTAATCCCGGATGGCCCAGTCTCCCCGCATGATTAGCAAACTTTCTGTTGCTGCCGTTATACAGCTTAAACTGAGCCACTTTCATCTAAAAACAAAACAAAACATAAATGCGGTCCAAACTGAGAATACCACGCTAGCTTTTTCTAGCTAGCTGGCGGTGTGTGGCTTAGTGCCGTTAATTGTTACACACTTCTCCTGGGAGATCGTACCGCTCCCTAAAGGTCGGCGTGGGAATGAAAGAGGTGCCATTCTCCCTATTACAAGTCTGTGTATGATCAAAATGATTATTAAGCTGTTTTTTTTAAACAACTGTGCATAATGTTGCTTTAAATACCCTGTAGAGTACGTTCTCACAGTAATTAGTGAGAACTTAGTACTAAGTAAGAAGAACATTTAACATTTTCAAAATCATGTTTTATATTAAACTGATTTCTACTCACCCAGCCAGGTGTTCATCTTTTCTGAGCTGCAGTGTTCCAGTAAAGGCTGAATCAGAACATCCAGGTCTCCTTTGGGGGCTTCTCTGGTGAATTTCTGCTTTCATACATACAACATGAAAACACAGCTGTGTCACGATTGTGAGTTTGTGTTTCCTGTTTTATTTTGAAGTCTATGTTTTCCTCCCTAGTCTTGTCTAGTTTTACTTCCTGTCTTGTGTTTTCCTGATGTGTTCCACCTGTTGTGTCACCTGTCCCTTGTTAGTCCTCGTTACCTGGTGTATTTAGTCCCTGTTCTGTCGTTGTCTCTTGTCGGATCATTGTTGTTATGTGCTGTTTCTGTTCTGTTTTCTGTGCTGTATGGTCGTGCCTGCTCATTCCTGTTTTCCTGGCCTGCTTGCCTTTTGGGATCATTTGAGTGTGTGCCAACCTCTGGACACTTTTTTCACGTTTTCGTTCAATAAATTCATTCTAATCTGCATTTGGTTCCAACCTTGTCAATCCCTTGACAGAAACGTGACAAGCTGAAGAACAGCAGCACACTACAACTTCAACAGTAAACACATAAGATCAAATCTATTTCAATTTAGACAGTCTATTTTTATGGAAGCTGCCAATTTTAAAATGAAATCATTTCATCAAAGTGAAATTTCATTTTCTATTTGAGAGCACATGTACGACAATATTAGAATAAAAAAAAAAAAAGAAATCCAGTTTTCATTTTCATTTCAGGACTGAAAATGTTTAATTGCCGTTAAAATGAAAATGTGTCAAAATAATTGAATTGATTAGGCAATCGACAGAAAACTAATTGTCAACAAATTTGATAACTGATTCAGTCATTTATTATGCAAAAATGCAAAATATTTCCTGGATTTCAGATTCTCAAATTTGAAGATTTCATTAGACTAAATCAGTGCTTCTCAAAGTGCAAGTACTTGCAGCTGGGCTATAAAAAAATAATATATTTGTGAACAGTAGGGCTGGGCATGTAGGGCTGGGCATGGTTCAAAAGTTCAGTACCCAGCCCTAGTAAACAGTGGATGTCATATATTTTTTGGGTAAAATTTATTTGTAAAAAGAAAGTTGCAAAGACCTCTCTCTCTCGCTGCTGTGTGTGTGTGTGTGTGTGTGTGTGTGTGTGTGTGTGTGTGTGTGTGTGTGTGTGTGTGTGTGTGAGTGAGAGAGAGAGTCAGAGCATGTGAGCGAGGTGGAGTGGTGAGAATTCCACTACTTTCTCACAAAGCTGTTCCCTCACGCTCAGATTCCGTTCATATTGCTAACTTTTTTAAAGTACCATTGTCCGGTTTCTGACAGATAATAGTGTGGGTGCTCATCACACAGATGCATTCTGGGTCTGGCTCTGGCATGCTCTGAACTTTTGGTGTGGATAAAGCGACGCTCGAGCTCTGCGCTCCATCCAAAATCCCCCCACTTGCTTGCGCTCGGCTCCACTCACATGCTCGTGTGTGTGTGTGTGTGTGTGTGTGTGTGTGTGTGTGTGTGTGTGTCTCACAAAAGTGGCCTGAGAGAATCCTGTCATTCAAGAAACTTTAATTGGAAATAATAAAATAAAATAATTCAAATGTTTAGCTTGCACATTGTCTTGTTAGGGTTAGTAGGGCGAGTTCTTATTTTCATTTTTCTGTTATATGCATTTTAAACATTAAAATCAACATTGATTTTGACATGCACACAAGAATGGAAATTGAGATATCACTTTGATTAGTTATTTTATTGTAATATTGCCAGCTATAAGCTTCTATAACTGTCACCCTTCTACTTGCTTTATTACTTTTCCCCAGTCAACCAGTAATTATTATTTAGACACACCAACAACTTTACAGTAGTAGATATAAGGTTCTCCCTCATGAATGCATTATATTTTAAGATTCATTTAAAATGTTCCTTTGCACAGTTGTGAATAAATAACTAAATAAATGGATGAGCATACCTCCACTGTGATATGTAAAGGATCCACAATCTGCCAGATCATGAGAGACAGGATGTCGATGCCGAGCAAAACACCAACGGTTGCATAGAGTTTCCATGGTTCCAGGTGCTGCTGGGAAACAGAGGGGCGTGATGGTCACTGCGGGGGCATGGCAAGGGATCAGGAAAAGGCACAAATCCTCTCTTTCTGGTTTTGTAAGGGAGGGATTTATGAGGCCACAAATAGACTAGCCTAAGCTGGAGGTGAAAACAATGATCCATCACTGACTGTAGCCAATTCAATCTGCCCTTAAAGCACTGGGCCATGACAGGAAAGAGACAAAGAGGCCATACTGATCACAACGCACAGCTCCCTCACTCAGTCAATAAATAAAGGTGTTCCTTTATGTATTCAGCTTTAAAGAGAGAGATTTTTTTGGGAACAGGTCCAACACTATTAGAACAGCATGAAATTAGGGCTGCACAATTAATAGCAATTGTATCGAAATCGCAATATGTGCAATATCCAAATCGCAAGGGGTTGCAATATTTGTTACTTGCAAAATATGTGTCAAACCATTCTGACAGTGGAACTGACTGCTGAGTATCTCTGGGAAATTGCGTTCATATGGTTCAAATTTGAACTATTTATATCCAATGCAATTTTTTTGTGCCAACGCAACCATGCAGTGTAACCTGCATTACAAAGAGAGGGCGGTTGGGGTGGTGAAGGATTCTAGAGCTTGTGTCCCATCACAATCCAACAAATGGTTGCGTTTTTGTTTAACCATAAGACAGGATTTTCCCCTAACCTTAAATACTTAAAGGGTACTTTTGTTTTTTTTCAACATCGACCCCCATTTGCCCATGCATTGATGTCTAAGGGTTTTTTACACATATTGTTTGTTTACTTTGGTCCAAATCAGTTGATGAGTTTGTAAACTTGAACAATAAAGTCGTAATTGCAACTAACAACTTATGTGAGCGTTTTTCAGGGGAGAACAGTCTCCACATTTACCTTTCTCTTGTCCTTCTTCTCATCCTTCTTGGTGAAGACAGTATGGACCCACCAGATCTTGGTGAACATGCTCCCGTAGGCGAGGCTGAAACCCAGACCAAGCAGCCACAGGCGAAACTAGCAGAGAAGAGAAGAAATTAATTTCATTATTAAACTGATTAAGATATCAAATCAGCTCCTCAGTCATTCTCCATCATTAAGCTCTGTTTGAGTTTAATAGCCTTTCAGAAAGGACCTTGAAATGAAAATAACCTCTATAATACAGCAGTGATACTGTATCTCTGCCTTTACTGTGGCAGACAAGAATCAGACAACTGACAACACGGGAAAACAGAAGAGCTTGAAGACTTAAAACTACAGAATATTTTTGTGGTTTAGATTTTCTCCCTATTTAAAAGGGATTTGTTTAGGCTCTGATCTTCTTTCTAGGGGAATGACACTTTCATGTGTATGGAGCCAGCAATCCACACTTATATAATAGTGACAAAAGGAAATCCACCAATAGAATACCAATAATAACTATTATGTAATAAAATGTTAATTTGGACTTTTGGTTTACCAAAAGAAATGTTAACTGGTAATCCTGATATAAAGGCATTTTATGGTAAAAAGTGTTATTTCTTTCCGTTACAATGTAAAAATCCTGATTTCTCACTTCAAGACCACATTTATGTGAATGTATTGTGCTCAGTGATGGCTGTTTGTCCCGAGTGGGGGAACAATTGACCAACCACAGCTTTGTAGGCAGGAATAAGAATGGGGACGTCATCTTCCAAGCTTGAACCATAGACATCATGTTCCTAGCTAGCTATTTAGCTACATCCATGAAAGTATCAAGAGAAAAATGGCCACAAAATGGTGACATCTGTGGGTTGAGATGGACACAGCTGTACAGGTTGTTGTGAGTAGACTTACAGCGATAACAACTCTTAAATTAGCATTTATTTTTTAAATTGTCATGAAAAATGTTAGGGCTAACACAATATAAATTTGAATGAAGTGAAAAAAGGCAAATAATTCTGATTATCAGGCTTCATTGTTTGACATTAATGTGTATTATCCCCTTAAATATATACAGTATATATATATATATATATATATATATATATATATATATATATATATATATATATATATATATATATAGTATCTCACAAAAGTGAGTACACCCCTCACATTTTAGTAAATATTTCATTATATCTCTTAATGGGACAGCACTGAAGAAATTACACTTTGCTACAATGTAAAGTATTAAGTGTACAGCTTGTATAACAGTGTAAATGTGCTGTCCCCTCAAAATAACTCAACATACAATATATATATATATATTAGGGCTGTCAAAATAACGCGTTAATTTCGATTAATTAATCTGAGAAAAAATAACTCGTTAAAAAAAATAACGCAGATTAATCTATTCCATATTGACGTTTGACCCGGAGCTGTTCTAGCCACCATTCGACTGTAAAATGAAGGAGGAAGACGAGAATGTTCTGCCTGGATCATTAATTGGAACATTTACTTGTAAAAATGTTCTTCCTGCCAACCCTGGCTACCGAAATCTGGTGCCACTGATATGTCTGCGCTTCTCTCTGATGCTATGAAGACGATATAGGCAACACAAACACCGCTGCACGTGACGCTAGTTAACACTATACTCAACAGCAGCTAACGTTAGCTTACCGCTAGCTAGTAGCTGGATTAAACACGGTTAAAATGCTGACAGCTAACGCTAAACGGTGTAAGGTTTGACTGTGTTTTACTGTAGAGGATTCAACACCGGTATGTAACAATCTGCAGCTGCCGTTGGAGAAACAACACAGACGGTGCGTCAATGAAACTGGTAAACTACAGCCTCGTAGTGCATTTTAAGTTATTGTAAATGTCCATTTCCCATCCGGTGGTTGTTTTTGTCATTCAACAGAAATTTACTAGTGAAATAAGTTATTGTTATTGTTATACATTATTATTAAATCATTTAATTTTGACCATATGGCCTTAGCAATAAACAAGCCATTCTTTAATGTCAACGACTGTTGTTTAGTACCCTTTTTTTTTCTTTTCTTTTTTTACTTTCTTAAAAAGTATCGGTTCAGGCACCGTTAATTATGTATGCGATTAATTTCGATTAATCACAGAGTATGTAATTAATTAGATAAAAAATTTTAATCGATTGACAGCCCTAATATATATATATATATATATATATATATATATATATATATATATATATAATATACAGTATCTCACAAAAGTGAGTACACCCCTCACATTTTAGTAAATATTTCATTATATCTTTTAATGGGACAACACTGAAGAAATTACACTTTGCTACAATGTAAAGTATTAAATGTATTAGGTTAGTATATTAGGCTAACTGACATAAAACCATGCCAATCTCTAGGTATGGTGAAGGGTATGTGATGATGTGATGACAAAATACACCTTTAAAACTCACTGATCTGTTTAAAGACGAAGAAAGAAGCTTTAAAGTTCCTTCAGAGCTCCCTTTTCTCATTTAAAGGTGCCCTGCCACACAAAAACGTTTTTACTTGTATTTTTTGAAATATGTTAGGTCCATATGTATTTGTGTTATGTTGTGAATGTGAAAATGAACTGCTACCTCCTCTGTCAGCTCTAACCACTGAAAAGAAATAAGTGGAGAAATCAGGCTAATTACAAAAGCTGGTCAGTCTGACGTGGTATTGCCTGAGCTCATAACTATTCATGAGCTCGCCCAGTTGCGCTGGGTAAAGGATGCTGATAGCCAGGCTCTCATTGGCTAGCTGTTAGCCAATCACAGTCAAGCAGCTTAGCTCGTTGAATATTAATGAGAACTGGCATAAACCAAGCTGAGTCTTCCTGCAGGCTTTCTATACCATGCTAGAATGGCTTGAAACAAGGTAGCCAAGGCATTTTTTCCACAAAAAATGTTACAGAGTCCATGGTAGAACTCATAGACTGTATATTAATGGACAGCATATTTGTGACTTCACCTATTGGTTTGTGGAGATCTGCTATCCGTCGTCGAGTTTGCCATTACGGGCGCAGCCATCCTGGTTGCGGATGTGACAATTTTAGACGAAAGGGAGGAGTGAGGGAGGAGCTGCTTACACTCTACATTACGTTACACACTTTCACTGGCAATCACATCATAGCCACGCCCTAAAACACCCCCTGCTTTATCGCCGATTTTACAATCAATGAGACCATAATTAAAAAAATGAACATCATTCTGTGTTGCAGAAGACTAGGGATTGAGACCATAAACTCATTATGAAAATGTTTACTCAGGTAATAAATCAAGTGAGAAGTGGGTCACTTTCTCATAGACTTCTACAGAAACCGACCTCCTTTTGTAACAGTACGTGTCGCACTCTGCTGGAATCCAGATAGAATGCAGGTTTAAGGCACTTCCGCATTTGCAGCACTTCGCCGAACCGGATGCATTGTCCATTAAAATAACAGTCTATGGTAGAACTTCAGACATTACCACAAAGTAATGAAATACGTGTGGCAGGGCACCTTTAACAAACCAAACAACAGATGTCTCCTTGGTGTTCTCTGCTGTGGATATTGCAGCTGTGTGCTCAATAAACAAAATATGATTGATATGATGATTTTTACATTGTATGAACAATGACAGTTTTTAATTGACAATAACGATAATCCTTATTTGCAGGCCTGCTTCCCTCAGTAAACTGATATCCAGTAGGTTTGAAATCAATTCATTGTGTTTGGAGCAACTTTCAAAGTGTACCTGGCAGACGACGGGGAACTGCCTCCTGTGGACATGAAGGCCATCGATGCCCAGAGGGAAGACAGCAGCCAGCGCCATCATGCAGCCCACGGCAGTCATGTTGTTAAGGTAGGGCTGAGAGTTCTGAATGTACCTGTAGCAAAGGCACAAACACATACTGCTTTTCTAAAGATGTATCATGAACAACCAAATTGTTGTTTATATAGACCTTTTCTAGTCTTAACGACTACTCAAAGCACTCTAACATAAATATAGGAACCATTCACACACTGATGGCCGAGGCTGCCATACAAGGTGCTACCTGCTCAGAAAAACATTCACGCACATTTACACTCCAATGGCGCAGTATCGGGAGTTCAGTGTCTGCAGGGCCAGGAATCAAACCACCAACCTTCAATCAGTAGGCGACCGCTCTTACCACCTGAGCCACAGCCGCTCCTCATAATACGCAAGCAGCCGTCCCTCACAACACAAAAACAATACACATACATTGTATTGAAAGGTGATAATAATGGTAGTAGTATTGAATATTAAAAAAACTATTAATTGTTTCTGAAATTTTGGTTCTCAAAGCAGTGACTCCATTCACCAGCTCCAATCCTCCAGGGCCTGTTCATCACTGGCCACTCCAGAGTCCCCCACAACAACCCTCTCCATCCAGTAGAGACAAGTTAACAGGCTGTTCAAAAGACAAAAACCCCCGCAAAGCAGCCTGACCAGATTCAGTCTCGCCTTCCACACTGAAGCACTGCGCGATCAGCTGTCTCCGCTGTCTCCGCTGTTCACAGATATCTTTAACTTGGAGGTCTTCCTAGCAGAAACCCAGAATGGAACTTTTCAATCTGTGGAGCTGTTGAGGTTCAGGTAGAGCAGAGCAAAGTTTGAAGGGTATATATTTAAACAGGAAGCAGGAGAGAGAATTTTTTAAGAGGGTCAATTCTCAGATACATTATAATTGCTGGCCGCAGAAAAACTGGTGGATCCTCATGAGTGGCCTGCTGACCATCAAGAGCTAGCCAGCTATTGTGGGGACCACCTTGCCAATGTCCTTGAATGAATAGGATGTGACCGGGACAAAGCATGGCATGTGGAGTGGCCTGGGGCTAAGGTGCTGATCAAGTCCTTACCACAGGGCCTACAAAGGAATGCTTGGCAGGACTTTTCCTTGGAAAATGAGCGGAGGAATAGCTTCACAACCTACTTCTCATTGTAGAGCTAATCTTGGTAGAGCTAATCTTGGTCCCGGGGGGCCAGTAGCTGAGTAGATGTTTACTTTTTGTAGTTATATGTACGAATGGTTCACGAGAAGCCTGGAATCAGCAATGCTCAGGGTGATCTTTGGTCACATACTAGAGAAGCTGACTATTCCATCTGGAATACCAGAAACTATGGAGAAGCTAAACTTGACTGTGAAGCAGACATTAAATATCACCTGCGACTTCAGTCTGCAGTGTTCAGATCCGGACTTTGAGGACTTTTTTACTCTCAATTCCACTGCTCAAATTAAACACATGGCCACAATAATGTTGTGAAAATCGAACCAGAAGTTGTTATCAATTTGTATCCAGTACCACACAATGAAAGCTACACTGAAAGTGTCACCTCAGAGCAATCCCTTGATGCTGCTTCCACAAGTGCACTGCAAGGACTATCTTGACTCATGTGATTGACTCAAGGTCAGTCATCATGTCATCAAGCAGCAGCCCAGAAAGGATGCCATGGCCAAACAAATTCGTCATTCCACGATTCTCTGTTGAAACCGAAAGAGCCAACAAAGTTTACAGAAACGATGCACTTATCAAGGCACACCCATTTCTGAAGTTTTGGGGGGAGCTCTTCAGGCCTCAGTGGATGGCTGACTAGCATTAAATACAAAATAGCCAACTACGTAACAAAGATAAGAGGCTTTGGTATTCCAGATGTTAAATGCAATGCTCTGAAACATAAATGCCCTAATGAGAGTCTGCATAAATGTAAAAAAAGGCAAGAAGAGCAGAAGTCAATTACTTGGCCATGTATTGACGTTGGATCACATTATTGAACAGGCTAGGAGAAGGACTGCGGAAGTTTGTTGCAGTTTGAATTTGAAGACGTGACGTTAACGGTAATGAATAAGTGGAGATGATGATTTCGGGGCTATTTCATATTAAACAAAAAGGATTTTCCTTATTAACAAAAATGTCTATCTCTGTAGTGATCCTTTCCATAATGTTGTCAGACACTTCATATTCAGAGC
This sequence comes from Sander lucioperca, assembly GCF_008315115.2. Taxonomy (NCBI): domain Eukaryota; kingdom Metazoa; phylum Chordata; class Actinopteri; order Perciformes; family Percidae; genus Sander; species Sander lucioperca. The sequence goes on along the minus strand of NC_050188.1, from coordinate 8,199,996 downwards.
CTGTCAGTGGCAGAAACAGCACTTTTAACTGACAGTGTGCATTTCCCATGCAGTGTGCGAGCAGGCAGTGTGCATTTCCCATTGCCGCCCGGTTCGTGACTGCCGGTTACAGGGTTCTCACTCAATACTGGACCAAAGATTTCAAAAGACTTTAATATTTCAAAGATTTTTGTTCACATTAGTCACTTAGACACCAATGCATGGGAAAATAGGGTCCAAGTTGAAAAATACAGAAACACCTTTATTTATGCAAATTAACACATATTTAATTAGATAATGTCTCATTTATATAGTTAAACATTAAAGTTCAGAAAACTTGTAATACAAAAAACTATTGTCTGAATGTAAATAATCAACTGGGGAAGTTTCAAGGTGAAATCACCGACTTCAGTATTTTTCAATACTTTCCACTACTAAGATCTCTTAGGACTTTAAATATGTTATAGAGGAGAATTCTATGAGACTAGATCAGTTGAAAAAGTTTCTGTTGCAATTTGTGTGGGGTCATGTTGCACAATGCCTGTACTATTAGAGTTTATTGTGATTCTGGTTCTGATTCTAAGAGAGAACAGAAAACACTCTTCCTCCTTGTATTGCTGTCATAACGTTTAAAGGCCCTACCATGTCATGAACAGTAACATAAACTACATGTGTCTGAATAAGAACTAGACATCAGTTTAACAGGTAGATGAAGCAATGCTGTGTATTTCACGTCTGAAAGGGGCTTCAGTCCAACCTTTTGGCACTGGTTTAAAGAAAATATGTGTTCACCAGCTAGTCTCTAGACACAGGGTGTGTCTGATGTTTTGGTGCAACTTTGAACTTGATTTTTATCTCGATCGATTTCTAGTAAAGGTGAGCTTTTGTACCTGACATTGCTGTTGTAGATGTTGGAGGTGAGGCAGATGATTCCCAGCAGGATTCCCAACCCAGCAAAGACAGACACGGACACAAAGATCTTCTGGGACAGGTAGCGAAACTCCTCGATGACCACCGTCTGGTCTGCAGGCGGTCCTAAGCCTAGAAAACACAGAGGAGAGGATGAGAAGGATGACGAGACTACAGAAACACAAAAGCTTAATGCATCCCAGTGTTCACTCTGACGACAGGTCTAACTATCAATGAGTGTCCATCCATGCCTCATCCGGATTTTCCACCGGGCGCGTCTGTGATGCGTTCTGGCTGCACCGTGGTTTTGTTCCGTCCTCCGCCACGTGCCATACCACACCGGGAGTGTCTCGGAAGCGGAGATTTGCCTGCCTGCTCGCAGATTTATTATCTCTACAAGTAGGCTACTTGAAAGAACAATCACTTGTTTATTAAGCTAGTATCTACCTTCCACTCCAAGCTCTCCTGTAACTAAACTCCATGCCTTCTCTTTTCTGGAGTTGTCTGTAAAAAGGATCTGTGATGTTGTTTTATGTTTTTCCACCTCAAAGATGAATCTCTCGTCATCCATGGTGTAGAGGAGACACCATCGATATTTTTCGAGTGTTTTGCTAAATTTACTGCATACACTCGCTGTTTCACTTCCTGCCCGGCTGCTCGAATGCCCGGCGGCTCACTTGAAAATAGACCTGGCACGTATCTTAAGTGGAGCAAAGAGCTAATTCACGCATGCTTCTGGGACGTGCTGCGACACGGGTTGACGAATATCCAGCACTGACTTGAATAGCCGTCATTGCTTGCTGGGGCCGGCGCCTCCGGAACGCAGACGCGCCTGGTGGAAAATAGGGGTCAGCCTCCAATGTCCCATTGATGTTTGTTGTAAATCAGTCACTTAGTGTGTGGCTCCATTACCAAGGTTTATTTAACGTTCAGTTCACAACCAGCACTAACGGGTACACAGACACAGTTCAGGACTGAGAAAAACACTTCTCGGTTCATTTAATTCATTGACCTCTACTTTACATTATTCATGAGCCATTTATCTACCTTTATTAAACATTGGTATAATAAAGGTCTGTCAAATAAGGCTGTACTAACATGAGGAATGCATGCTCATATGTTTTAGATTTGCGTGTATAATTAAAAATGGCAATATAAAAAAAAATTAAATTATCATCTGTGGTATAAATCTCTAAAAGGGTAGCTACTCCACACAGCATTCGGGGATGGGAGGAAAACGTGCTCTTGTTTAATGGCATTTCTTTAAACCAATCAGAATCGTCATGGGCGGTGCTAAACTCCACACAGAGCCGCTGCAAAATAGTTGTGCGAGAGAAAACTCGATTTTCGAGATTGGACTATAGCTAGCTGTCTGGATTTATCCTGCAGAGATCTGAGGAGCTGTTAACCATAGTACTCATTAATCCACCGGAGTTTAGAATGCCAACACAAAGATAGGGGAAGGAAACGGAAAATACATGCATCCGGCGGAATTTCCTGCGGCACTGGAGGCTCTGCCCTCCTTGAAAGGCTCCAGTCAACAGAGACAGCGGCTTGGAACGCACCAGAGGAGAATGAACCTCGGGACAAATAGGTGTGCTAGAGGACTGCTGCAAGAACTAGAATTGCTAGAGGGAGGTGGTTCAGGTGATTGTCTTTTTAGCCTAAAAGGGACTGAAACACAGATGCTTACGGGTCTAGTATGGGAAAGTTAACTCCTTATGGGTTAAATCTTGTTAATAGCTGGGGACCCTTACTTTCTGGAAGGCTTTCCCCCTCAAAACAAAAAGAGAGTCAACATATAATAAGGGTTGATGACACCTCTTTTTGGAGGACTAAACTTCGAACTAAAAAGTTCGTCAACACTACTGTCCCTTGTTACCTCATTACCCTGTGTATTTAGTTTCTGTGCTGTCTTTGTCTGTTGTTGGATCATTGTTCTGTGTTGTCAGGTACTGTTCTGTGGTTTCGGATACTATTCTGTGGTTTCAGATACTATTCTGTTTTTCGTGTTTTGTCGAGTGGTGTACTGTGTGTCTGATCGTTCCTGGCTTCCTTGCTTCCTGGCCTGTGTGCTTTTTGGACTACCTGTTTAAGTTTTGCTCTGCAATCCTCTTCGTTTTTGGTTTTTGGTTTTTGGTCTTCATTAATAAATATCAAACTCTGCATTTCGGTCCAAGCCTCATCAATCCGTAACAGAATGATCCAACCACAAATGGACCCAGCAGTTTTTGAGCCTCACCTTCACCCATTGGACTCTGATGGAAAATTCATGATCAGATTTTTTCACTGTCTGTATGAGGAGGACCCCGCCCCTGCTAGGCACCTGATGTAGGTGCGCTAGCAGGCTACGGAGTAGGAATTTGGCCTCCGTGTCTCCAAGCCAGTCTGTCCTCCAGAGCCTCAGCGAACCAGTCCTCCCTAGCCTCAGCGGCTCAGCCTTCCAGAGCTTCTGCAGCCAACCAGCCTTCCTGTCCAAGCCTGTCAGTCTACCTGAGTCCTCGGTGTTGTGCAGCAGGCTGCAGCCCTCGGTGTTGTGCAGCGGCCCAGAGTGCTCGGTGCTGTGTCCTGGCTTCCTTGCTTCCTGGCCTGCGTGCTTTTTGGACTACCTGTTTGCAAGTTTTGCTCTGCAATCCTCTTCGTTTTTGGTCTTCATTAATAAATATCAAACTCTGCATTTGGGTCCAAGCCTCATCAATCCGTAACAGACCAAACTTAAAACTAAAAAAGGAAAAGCTGAGATTGTTATAAGTCCCACTTCAATAACCATACAAGAGCACACTTTAGCTGTATGTAGAAGCTGAGGGTATATGTATGTGGAGGAGACCCTATACAGAGGAGTGGACTATGACCTTGACACAACTATAGCAAAATAAACCAAGTTGTTGAAAAAAAGCATGGGAAGAAATAGACTTTTTCAATGTGTGGACGGACCTTAATCCTTTGCAGAGAGTCATTATTCAGCAACATACTATTTACTCTAGAACAGACTCTTCTCTCATACTGAAAGATGATAGGAATATAATACATGGATGATAAATAGGAGTGGCTGGCATGTCCGATCATAGCACCATTTACCTAAAGGTTTATTTAAAGCTTTAATGCGTAACTTTTTTGTATTAATGAACGTCCGTTACGTTCAAGCCATTGCCAAATGAGTTGATACAAAGCTAATTAAGACTATCAGCTTCACACAACTCTCTCTGTATTTCTCAGTATGGCTATGTTCAGAAGATTGTGTCTTCCAGTGACTTTTGCTCGCTGAAAATTGAGTGAAGATAATGACCTCTTCTGAAGAGTCAATGTTTTTTTAATCCTCTGTGTCCTCCTTGGTTACTAGCAACTGCGTGGAGGAGGGGGAGGGGTGGTGCGTGATTACGGAAGGCTTGTATCATGTGGATGTAACAACAGTTTTGTTTTCATTACTTAGAATTCCTCATGGGGGAGACAGAAACTACGCACTATAGCTTTAAAGTTGCTGACAGAAAGATACAATATGGAGATTGAACAGAGGAATATTAATAGGCTGTTGAGCAAATCAACCCCTGATATTCAAGGGGTATCTAGAGAATCACATTAATAGTGAGACAAACCCAGCTATATTATGGGATGCATTAAAAGTGAGGAAAATAAATTGGAATTACAAGTAAACTTGAAAAAAAAAAAGAAAAAAACACAATAGGACAACAGGAGCAAGAACATAAAGGAAAAACTGACCAAAAGACACAACAACCTAGCATCATAACTCCCAAACCCGCAAATTAAAACAAACCTTGCGAAAACTTGAAAGTAAATGGCATTCCACCAATCTGGAAGAATCTAGTTTGGACTGGCTATACAGTCTGAAAACATATAGAAAGGCCCTCAGAAATGCCAGAGCAGCCTATTACTCATCATTAATAGAAGAAAATAAGAACAACCCCAGGTCTCTTTTCAGCACTGTAGCCAGGCTGATGGCTCTATTGAACCATCTATTCCTATAACTCTGAGTAGTGACGACTTCGTGAGCTTCTTTAATGATAAAATTATAACAGTTTGAAATAAAATTCATCACCTCTTGCCCTCAACTTCTAACGGTTTATCATTAAAAGCAGGACCACTAGAAACAGCTTTTAGACCTAACATATACTACCTAGAGATTGACATGGGGTACTTTCCATAAAATCATCTCTCAATGCAAATCAAACCAGCTATTAGGCTAACTGACATAAAACCATGCCAATCTCTAGGTATGGTGAAGGGTATATGATGATGTGGGGCTATTTTAATTCCAAAGGCCAAGGGAACTTTATCAGGATGCATAGTATCCTGGATCCATGAATTAACTGGCCTTTAAAAATAAAAATCTGCCTGCCTCTATGGGAATTTAACATAGGGGTGTACTCACTTTTGTTGCCAGCGGTTTAGACATTAATGGCTGTGTGTTGAGTTATTTTGAGGGGACAGCACATTTACACTGTTATACAAGCTGTACACTTAATACTTTACATTGTAGCAAAGTGTAATTTCTTCAGTGCTGTCCCATTAAAAGATATAATGAAATATTTACTAAAATGTGAGGGGTGTACTCACTTTTGTGAGATACTGTAGATCAATATGTCTTTATTAACAGGGTATGCACCACAGTAATTTAAAGTAGCTGTGATAAAATGTATTCTTAAAAAACGTAACATTGCAGTAGCATCCGCGCTCAGAAACACACATGGTGAAATATACAGCAGAGGTATTAATTTCCAAATAGACTCCCACTGCAGACAGTTTGCCACTGACTTCAGTGGTCATACTTTAAATCAGGCTGTTATTGTGAAGGGGAGAAACGGAAAAAGTAAAGCTAGCTCTTTTATTGTCACTATCAGAGCTAATAAAGTGCGTCAGCCATCTTGGTTGATGTGGTGAACATGGTTAACATCAGTATGTTAGCAATGTCATTATTGTGTTAACCCATTCAGCATCCTTTTTCTTATACTAAAGAGCTATTTTTCTATATATTTCCTTTTCTGATTTCTGAATTCATTGTGAGAATGTTAGCATGCAGATGTTTGCATTTAGCTCAAAGCACCACCGCTAGCATGGCTGTAGACTCTTGATTTGCCTCTCTTCTGCATTTTACATGACATTTTCCTCACCCTGTGTACAACAGCAATGCCTTGTCAATATAGATACTAAGATACTGTGTGTGTGTGTGTGTGTGTGTGTGTGTGTGTGTGTGTGTGTGTGTGTGTCCTTTGGGAAAATGTGTTCTCCAACACTTATATCTCCCCCTGCCCTTGATGGTGGAATCGGGACAGTGCGTTACCATGGCGACTGGCCCTATAATGGTTACCAAGGCAATATGAGAGAGGCAGTGATGCAGCAGTGGTTGCCAAGGAGACCGAAAGAATGGAGGAGAAGAAAGAAGGCATGAGAGGGGTAAGAAAGAAACAAAGAGACAAGAAGATAAAGAAGGGATGAGGGAAGAATGGATTGTAAAGAAAGGAAGGGGAAGTAGAGAAGGAGGAAACAAGGCAAGAGGGAAGAAGAGAATGGGATTTGGGGGAGAGAAATAATATGAAGCCAGAGCTGTGACACATCAGCACGTAGCAACTACTCTACAACCAAGTCCTGGTCACCTTGAGGAGGCCTAATTCTGTCATGTCACCATCCTGGCTATTTTTGGAGTTCACTGCCAGGAAGGATGCTGCAGACCACCCATGCCTTGGGGTGACTAGCTGTCACACACATGAAACTGGCTTCTTGTACCGTATTAATCAGCCCGTCCACTGTCCAAGAGCATCTGCTGACTTCCAAACGCCGTCCAGATGGCCCTGACAGTCCCACTCAGAGCCGCATGAGCGCAGGGTCAAACACCAAAGACACAGGAGGTCGACATTTTCTCCGGCCCTCCCTCGGGTCTTGTCAAATCGGAGCAAGAGGCCACTAGGATGACCTTGCAGTCTGTTGGCTTGGTTACAAAAAATAGTGTCTGCCACACAGCCAGTAATGTATCAGTGCGGACAGTAGACAAGAGTGACGTCAAACCCTACCAGCAGACATTACAGCTTGGCTTGTGTCTTCACATCTGATATGTCAACAAACACAGCAGCGGATTGGTGGGGAATACGGGATGATAAAAGAACAACTCTTATACCTTTTTTATAAGATAATTTTTTGGGCTTTTCTAACTGTATTTGATAGGACAGCTAGGTGAGAGAGAGAGGGGAAAGACATGCAGGAAATTGTCACAAGTCGGATTCGAACCCTGCAACTTTGTGTCGAGGAATAAACCTCTCAGTATACGTGCCTGCTCTACCCACTGTTCCAACCCGGCCACACCAACTCCTATACCTTAAGATAGTGTTGAATCATACCGCACTAAAATGAATAGAACGTTTTGGTTATTTAGAACTTAGGGGGGAGACTGGCTGGACACATTGGGGTGGTCACATTTCCTGAAGCTCTGCCAAGTGAAGTCAGAAGTTATTTAATTTCTTACTTTCATGGAAATACTACTTTAAAGTGTATATATATGTATGTATGTATGTATGTATGTATGTATGTATGTGTATATATATATATATATATATATATATATATATATGAGTACCAGTCAAACGTTTGGACACACTTTCTAATTCAAGTGAATGGGAAAGTGTGTCCAAACCTTTGACTGGTACTGTATATATCTATATATAGCAGCCTTGGAGCCCTGAACCAGCTAATGCCAGCTGTTATCAGGCGAAGCTGAACTAATTAACCTTCAGTACCACACTTTCTGTCACGTTGGGATTTGTATTCCTCATGAAGGAAGCTCATGTCTTATTCCCCTCAAAAACAAAGAAAGAAGTAAATCGTAAATAGTGACTTTGACCATCACTCGTTAGCTAACAATACCATTAACAGAGCTATGTCACATAAAAGAACTTAAACTTAACATTTCTATCAGACTATATTCTTAGCAGCATAAAAAGAACTCTGGGAACCTCCAAGACCTGGCCTAAAAGTATGTATCCCTACGAAGGCAGGCCTCGGCGGAGCCCCGACCTTGCATCAACCAGACAACTCGTCATGGGGGTAGGAGAAATGGAATAATTTGACGTAGTCCATTTTTTTAACACTTGTATAGTCTTAGTTATGCTATGGTAAAGAACAACACAAGAGCATGTATAAGAGGATATTAAACATTATTATCCGTATTAGATTTGTTACATTAGAAAGTAATCTATTAACTATTTTAGAAGTAAAGTAATATGCGGCCGGGGGAAGCTGCCTCTCTCCTGCACCAAGGCAAGAGACTGTCCATCTTCCCTGCCTTTGCCAAGAAGCATCCAGTTTGGAAGCTCTTAAGAGCCTTCTGCACACCTGCCTAGGTGTCAAATTTTGCCTCTTCTACACGGCCTAGTTGAGTATCAATCAAAGTTCACTGATCCAGCTGCTGCAGTTGACTTTATTACCAGACTTGAGGAGGGCCGCCCTTCCAAAAGATCGACTGTGATGACACTTAACCTCTAATCAATATTTTTCAGTTTTCTCAATAATATCCTTGAACTTATGTTAAATGAACCTTTTCTTTACAATTTTCGGTAACCCTTTACTTTAAGGTATCTACATAAGAGTGACATGACACTGTCATGAACACATGACACTGTCATGACACATGAACCCTAAGTAATTTAATGGTTTGTATATTGAGAGCAACTTTGCATCCTTCCAACAGATTTCAGCTCTTTGTTTTTCTTCTTTTTTTTTTTTTTTTAGATATCTACAGGTAAGTATCTTTGTCCAGGACACAAGTTCTCAAATTCCCTCTCAGGCTGTAAGCCTATGGAGCTAAATCAGGGCCAAATGTTTTGTTAATTTGAAAAAAATATATATAGTTGAAAAACTAAAGCTTGAAATTGAAAATGTAAGTTTTGGTCTAAAACTTTGAAAATAAAACCATGTATTCAAACTAAAAATAAGTGTACCAATTTTTCTTTCGGTTTGAATAAAATTTAGATTAAATTCTGGAATTATTTTGAATAAATTATTAATTTTCATTTTTCACTTTTATATTTGTTTTCAGTTCCACATTTCATGTTTTCAGATTCAAAACTTATTTTTTTTACGGCTTCAAATCTTTTTTTTTTTTTTCAGTTTCAGATCAGTTTTTTTCAGTTTCAGAATTTTGCCCCCGATTTTGCGTAAGGGGCGTGGCTTCAACTCAGAGGGGCGTGGAATTATGAGTGACAGCCTAACAAAGAAGGCAGAAGACTCTCCTCAGTCATGTTGCCTTCAGGAAATTGTGTTACTGTGAGAACTATGACTGAATGCTTTCTATCCACCATGTACATGTGATTTTTACTAAATAAACTGATGCCAGTGACAAAGTTCCATTTAAAAAACTGTTTTGGACAACACGTGGTACCAATTACACTATTAAAGCAATAAACTGTGCCAGATTGTGCAGTTCAACAGGAACAATGACTTCTCCCACTTCCACGTACGACTTTGAATGCGTGCACCACAGTATTCACTCGGCAGTCAGCATGGCGTCCGCTCCGTAAGACATGTGAAAGATATTAGCATTTTTGAATAGATACTTTGGGACATTATCCTCGCAGTGTCATTTTTTTGTCATTAACACATAAAGGGAAAATAGGTGGACAGCTGGACAAAGCTGGAAATGAAGCATCACTAGCACTAAAGTTAGCATTAACTAATGTTAGCTTCACACTAGCTGGTGTTTTTACACAAATTTCAGTGTCCAGCTCAAGTTTTTTGACTTTAACGTGTAGTGTCTTTGTTAACCTCTGTTTGTCAGAATGACCATAACTCATAACTCATAACAGTGGCTGCGATGCTTCATTTCCAGCTTTGTCCAGTTGTCCACCTATTTTCCCTTTGTGTTAATGACATACTTACATATAAGCCCCTGAATTGATGTTTTTTTTATTACCACTACGTCAAAAGGTATCATTTCATGTGGATATGAGATAATTTTGTTTGTCATTGTTAGCTGTCACAGCATCATTGGAGTAGGATATAGACGAAGAAATTAACAATATTCTCCTCCAGGTGCACGCTTTATGGTATTGACTGTGGTGGAATTACCAGCTTACGAACTCATGCTATGTAAGTTTAGACAGTGGTAGCCAGGTCTCATTCAGGTCAGAGTCCGACATAACCTCATAACCTTTTCAGGCAGAGTAGTACTTTGTGCCTTTATGGAAGATGGGAGATGTAGCACCTATATGATAAGACAGTGCTGCTCATCCTGCTAAGGTCATGGAGGAAGTTAAACACATACTGTAACACATTTTGTCTGTGCTAAGATATTTGGGCACACACAATATTAAGGTATACTTTGTGTGACAGGATGAGGTTTTCCCCACCCTCTTACCTGTGCATGGGAGTGCGCACCAGCACACCTGGGGCTCATCCCCTTTGATTGGGAAAGGTGGGATGCGTGTGTGGAGTGGGTGCCTCCGCCAGGGTCTGAGGGCGGCGTGTCCTGTTAATCGCTGGACCGGGCTGCAGCCTTATACATGCTGCTGCGGGGCTATCGTGGTGCCACAACTAATTAAAGGGCCAGTACTCTCCGGCGCGTTCTTCCCCCGCTGATGCTGTTTGCGGTAAAAATGTTCTGGATTCCGGTAAAAATATTCTGGATATAGCCTAGAGAGTGCTATCCAGCACTCTCTAGGCTATATCCAGAATAGAGCGTTCTGGACTGATTGGTGTTGGAGCGGATGTAGCTCTCCTGGAGTATAGGCTAAGGGTTGGAAAATTCAGATAACCGTACAAAAGGATTGTTTTAGATCAATGTTGTATATTAACTGTATCTCTTGCATGGTATGATTTTGGTTCATTTTGTTTGGTTTTTCTTTCTTTTTTTCATTATGCATGGTGGTTTATTGATTTTAATTGTTTTGTTTATTTTTCTAATCACTTACCCTGTTAACAGAAAAGATATTGCTATTTCAAACATATTTAACTAAATAAAATTGTATATTTTTATAATTACTTTATTGTCTCTGACCCCTGATTTTGAGAACAAACCTGTGTGCTTTTTAAAGGTCTTGGGCCTATCCCGAGTGGCATTGTCGGACATTTTTTTTTTTAGCTTCTCGAGTGTTATAGGACACTCGCGTACTGCCACATTTGTTTACCTTAAAGGTTCAGCTAAACTTAATGCCTCCAGCATGAGTTTTAATACTCCTTCACACCTACAGGAACTTCAGAGGGTTGGGACGGAACGACACCATAACACATCGTGGTTAAACTGTACTGCCTGCCTAAATTATTTTCTCAATTGAGTGTTTATTAGATGCTTCTGTGTAATTAATCAAGTCTCCCGAATCTTCTTCACAATGTGAAATGAGTTGTGCCGCTCCTGAGTTTTTCCTTAACGTTGACATGGTCTAATCCAATGTAAAATTATACACCGCACTTACTGGACAAAACCTCATACTCAAATTTATCCTGATATTATCCGTGTTTGTGACAGATGTTGACAAGCTCCTGCCTTAATGATTAGATAGATAAACTTAAAACTCTCCTCTTCGATAAAGCTTATAGTTAGGGAGTGAGGAGTTGCAGCGTTCAGCCAGACTGGCGGGGGAGGGTGTGTGCTTGCAGACGCGGCACCCCTTCTCTTCTCTGCTTCTCTTCATAGTCGTCAGATTCATCTACCATATAATCAAAGTAGAGGGAGGCAGGCCAGTACAGCCCAATCCGGCGGGGGAGAGTTCTAGCCCGACCAGGCTCCTCTCCTTAACCTGTCTCTCTTAATTATGCTGTTATAGTTTTAGACTGCCGCGGGACTTCCTTTGACACACTGAGCTTCTCTCTCCTCTCTCTTTCTATCTGTGTGCATCCATGTCCCAGAAATGCTAGCTCTGGGGAGCTTATTCCCCGCAGTCCCTATGTTTTTTTTTTTTTTCATCCAGCATGTTTCCTTGGATTAGGGTGGCACCTAAATCATGGTTGCAGCTGTCGCTGTGGTCCTGCTGCGTGCCCTGCTATGCCCTGTTACACCCTGCTAAGCTCTGCAGTGCCCTGCTATGTCCTGCTATGCCCTGCAGTGCCCTGCAGTGCCCTGCTATGTCATGAACTACTACAACTACTATTTCTAGTCACTGTTCCATTATCTTTACTGTGACTATTATTGCCACTGTTCATCACACCCCCAACTGGCACCGTCAGACACCGCCTACCAAGAGCCTGGGTCTGTCCGAGGTTTCTCCCTTAAAGGACGTTTTTCTCACCACCGAGGTTTCTTCCTAAAAGGGAGTTTTTCCTCGCCACTAAATGCTTTGTCTTGGGGGAATTACTGGAATTGTTGGGTCTTTGTATATTATAGAGTGTGGTGTAGACCTACTCTATCTGTAAAGTGTCCTGAGATAACTCTTATGATTTGATACTATAAATAAAATTTAATTGAAAATTGAATTGAAATTTTGGTCTTGCCCATCTCTTCATAACTATTGGTCCAAGATTTTTGAAACATTATCAGTGCACTTTAGATGCTCTTTGATCCAGTTGCATCAACATAACCTTTTGGAGTAATACTGGATACAGTGGTCCTTCCAAGAATTAAAGCAGACCATTAGGCCTTCCTGACCCTATTGCCTAGATGACTGATATTAGGCTTGTATCAGAGATGTTCTTCATTTTAGTTAATTAAAAAAAGCATAGAGAGCATAGATAACGGCTTCAGTTCCCCACAGCAAAGGGCTGTCTGACGTTAAGGTAAAGCGGTGAAAATATTCTAAATATAGCATACACTTACAGAGGTACTTGGCTGATTGTTTTCTAATGTTTTTTTCTCAGACGCGGAGTGATACTTATTGTGCAAAGGAATTTGAATTATAGCCGTTGTATGTGGTTATTATGTCACAGTTATGAACCAATCAGATTGCTTGATTTGAGCTACCCATTTTATAATTTAAAATTACGGAAAAATACTGTTACTGTCACATCCAGCTCCCGTGCCTGGGTCATGTTTTTGTTTTTAGCTGTCGAACCCTAACCAGCAACATACTATGCTGTGGCTACGGTGACATTTATTTTTTTGAGCTGGTTAATACAGCTGTTCATTTTATAGGTAGGTTGTTACTTAATGGTATAATGATCTAATAACAATACAGGCTGAATAAGAACATAACTGTTAGAAGCAATTACATTCCTCCTTATGTATCTACCTATAAAGCAAGAATTCTGTGTTTGGGTGTCTGTCCTTCGCATGTCTCGAGATATGGTGGTTCAGGTGGACCGTTTATGGCAGCTGCTGCTGTGGTCCTGCTCAACACCCTGCACTGCTACAATTATTATTATTTCTAGTCATAGTATCATATATTATCTTTACTGTTACTATAAGTGAATCATGCCAATGGCTATAATTATTATGAATCGTCTTTCTGTATATCTTTGTCTCTGTGTCCCAACTGGCAGCGGCAGATGGCGGCCCACCAAGAGCCTGGGTCTGTCTGAGGTTTCTGCCTGTAAAAAGGAAGTTTTTCCTCGCCACTGTTGCACTAAATGCTTGCTCGTGGGAAATTGTTGGGTCTTTGTAAATGTTAGAGTGTGGTCTAGACCTACTCTATCTGTAGTGTCCTGAGATAACTCTAGTTATGATTTGACACTATGAATAAAATTGAATTGAATTCAACATGGAGGCCACTGAAGTCCGCTGCTGTGTGCGGAATGCACTTCATACCCAATGTGTGCACTATAATTCAACATACTTCTGTGTGAATAAACAGCAGTACACTTTTGCCGCTGGATATTCTACATTAGAACCGAACTCTTCACTTCCCTGGAGTCAACAAGCACGAGCAGAGCCTACAGGAACAGTGGCAACAAGCCATTGCAACTCAAATATAGCGTACACTTAAAACTGCTGCCCCCATCCACAGCAGTACATTTCATAGCTTCTGTGTCAGTGCTTCTGCCTGCTTTTTCAAACTGGGTGCGTGCTGACCGCCATCTACTGTAGCTAACACACAGACTATGGAGAAGAAGCTCACACTGTACTACCACTTTTTATGCACTACCAGTATCACCATTTATTCAAGAGAATAACTTAAAGAAATAACTCGTCACAGCGTACTTTGACATCAAAATGTGTGCATGCTATGCAAACTGTGTAAAGGTTGGCAGGTCTCCAGTGCTCAGGGAGGGAGAACTGACACACACGACACACACACACACACACACACACACACACACACACACACACACACACACACACACACACACACACACACACACACACACACACACAAGTCAAGGTCATGGGGCCCATTCCAATCCTATTACACCACCACCTAGATTGCTTTCACCTGTTTTGTTTAGACTGTCATCTATCATCTTCTATTTATTGTACTGCTGTCATGGCTTTGAAGGGGTTCTTCTGTTTAATTAGTGAATGGAATGAAGTAGTCGCTCCATAGCACGTGGGCCCATCAGAGCCTTTCACTGTGGGTCGATTTGCTGCTGCATCACTTGGGTGTCTGGTGAGCTGTGAAAAGTTATCAGAAGCGTTGCTCTTCTAGCATGCTAAATGAAACCTGACTGACTGATTGATGAACATTCGCAGACAACCTTGTAAGTAAAGAGTGGGAGGGAGAGAGAGGAGAGTGCAATAAAGGAGGAAGGGAGGAGGAATTAGAGGCAGAAAGCGTGAAGCTGCAGGGTCGGAGAAAACAGGAGATTAGAATGTAGAAGGAGTGCAATGGACAGTGAGATAGAGGGAAATAAAGGAGCTGAGAAAGATGAATGTCTCTTACCTATCCACTTGTCATTCCCATACCAGGACAGATTGCCTTTTGTGCTGTCGTAGTATCCAATCTTCTTATAGCTCCCTCCTGTGTATGAGAGAGAGAGAGAGAGAGAGAGAGAGAGAGAGAGAGAGAGAGAGAGAGAGAGAGAGAGAGAGAGCGTGTAATGAATGTTACCAGGTAGGGTTGGGCATCCCACGTTAATATAAACCGAAATGTGTGTGTGTGAGGTGTTGAAACTCAGGTATCATATCAACAATATCCAGCCCTAGTTATATGTCTATCCCAGTAAATGATTTAATACAATTTTGACTGAATTTAATTAAAAGAAATTAATGAACTAAAATGTTGAACTATTAAGGAATATTTCAACATTTTAGTTGCTCATGTGGCCAAAGCCTTGTTGGATTATAAAACCCATACACAACATTGATAATGTTAACAGTACAGCAGCTTCACTTGTACAAAGACACAGCTCCCTGTTATGGTCACCCTTATGATATTCAGCTTTGGTTTTACTCAAATACAAATGTAAGTTTTTGACATTATTTTCTTTTTTTTCTCCCGGGAAATCGGGATAGACAAATGTCCTGCATCCTTGTTCTTCCGCTCTAAGAAACCAATACACTTCATGAGATATTTTAATAATGAAATCAAGGCCAGACGGATCCCTGCAAGTCTCTTTTATTAAAAAAAGAAACTGCCCATGTGAGAAACTGTCATCAGCTGTAGCCCATTATGTGGTTTGCTGTAATAGCACTTTAATATCCCAATGCAGTAGCACAACCCAGGGGCATCAACCCTGCACCCACTTTTTTTTTCGGGGGGGGCATTTTAGGCCTTTATTTATATAGGACAGCTGAATACATGAAAGGGGAGAGAGAGGGGGCACGACATGCAGCAAAGGGCCACAGGGGGGAGTCGAACCTGCGGCTGCTGTGTCGGGGAGTAAACCTCTATGGGCGCCTGCTCTACCAGGTACATAGGCTTCAGCCAGCGATGCTAATGGTCAGTGGTGACCTGAATGGCTAGCAAGTTTGAGCTTATTTAGCATGGCTAGTGTACAGGAAGGACAATATTAGGCTTAAGCAGTTGAGTCTCCATTACCCACCACTTTTAACGTATCATTTATTTATTCATAAGGCATTGGAGACCTGAAATGGGTTTGCTAAGAGAGGTCGACAGTGACTTGAGAATTAGTAATTAAGGAGTGCAGCTAAATGATAGGCGAGGCAAACCACTAACCACCAGTTATATGCATTTACTTTCCCTGCTTGCTAGAGTTTTGAGCGGCTGGACGCAGAATGAATGTAACGTTAAGGTTGAATCGTGATTGAAAGCAGAGTCGGCTGCATGGCAGCGATGACGGATGCTGATGATCGAGGCTGAAGCTTTGCCAGGTGCTGAGCTTGGCGTGCATGGATAGCTTGGCTGCCGTTAGCTGGAGACTGCATGGTGGCGATCAGTTTGTTACTTGCATGAAGTGACCTAGAGTAACTTTAGCAGATAATGCCTGAGCAGAACGAGTGGGAGAAGATGTTTCTCCTCTGCTGAGGAATCGAATAATGGCAAGAGACTGGAAAAAGGTCAAATGAATGTTTGTCATTTGCGAGTGAGATTTACACAGAAAACAACACCGCGGGGCAGAACAGATTTAAATAGCATAACAGCCATAAACACACCACATGCATAACAGCAGCATGACTGTACTAGAGGCAGAGAGAGAATAATTTTAAACAGAGGCAGCTGCAGGATAATAGGCTAACAATGGTTGTGTCACTGAGCTATTGGATAGATTAGATCAGCTGATAAGATAATTGACTTAAACAGGAAATCAAGGAATAATGAGTGAGCATGTGTGTGAGGACTGAATGCAGATGCGTGAGAAATAAAGAGAGCCTAAGCATGCAAAAGAATACTCTATCTGACTGAACTTATGCTATAGCTTAATTAGGCATAACTACAGTCAACTAACATGACTCTATTAAAATCTACTTATTATGCTCTACTGAGGCAGCTAAATATACTGTAAGACTTTCTCCACAACTTTCAAAAAAGCATATGGGCAACAACCCTTGTGGTTCTTTGCTGAAATGGAGGGCTATTGTTTCTATTGGCAAGACATAACCTGCCGATATAACAGTATAACTGAGATGCCCTTCACAAATATATAGCGTGTGAAACCTACCATGCAATTGTATTCTCTAAGCTCAATTTGTTTATTAATTTAAAGAATAAGGCTATCAACAACGACTACCTTCCCTAGTGTACCTGATAGAACCCAGGTGGATTCTTTATTTTCTGTGACATTGGCTTAACGAAGGAACAGTGGATGGGGTCACAGAGGGGTGTGCACTCAGCGTCTGATACAGTCCAGGGTGTGGCATCGTCTCCATCTTTCGAAGGTCAACCTATTTAAAATGTACCCTAATATAAATCCTCTATGGGACCGGTGTGGGGTATTTCCTGCCTTGTTGGGGCACATATTCTGGTTGTGCCCAAAGTTATCCAGTTTTTGGGACTCAATATTTAAAACTTTTTCTGATATTCTGGAACACAGTTAAACCCAACCCAGTGTTGAGTGTATTTGGAGTACTGGGAGAGGACAGTCCTCTTACAGGACCCCTTCTCTCAGTAGCACAATGCATAACCCTTCTAGCGCGTAGATTAATTCTATTGAACTGGAAACAGGCACAACCTGCCACCTTCACTATGTTGGTCAAAGACGTTATGTAGCACCTAAAACTGGAAAAACTCAGATATACATTGCGTGTTCTGTTGAAGCATTTTGTAAGACTTGGCAACCCTTAATTGATATAGTAGAAGCTAGGCAATAAATATCCCCTTGGCTCTTAGCTATCTAACTATCTGAGGTGTGATGTCAAGCAGCTTTGCACTTTATCGATCGTACAGGATCTATTGTGTTCGTGTCTGTTTATGTTGCTGTTGTAAAACTATTTCTGTAATATTTTATAGAATTTGTATGCAATATGTTTGCTTTCTAAAATACCAATAAATAGACATTTAAAAAAAAGAAAAAAAGAATAAGGCTAGCTTTATGCTAAATTTTTAGCCACACACAGCCGGTCCACCACTGTGGTGCATACTAAAATGTCTCTAAATTTTGTACAGACTGTCATGGTCCACAGAGGATGAAACCTATTAACTTTAGTGATTCACTGACTTGTTTTTCTAGTGCTAGCATGATATTTTCATTATTGGTTCTGTGTGAAAAGTCTCCACAATGACTGAATGGATTTCCATGGAATTGTTCACATATATTTAGGTCATAAGAGCATGACTTTTCTAATGATGATCCTCTCACTTTTAATTTATGATGTTGATGAAAATCTATTACATTGTCTTGCACTCCACGCAATGGTCTATTCGCAATAGAAAAACAAAAACTACTTCTACTACTACTACCTGCAAGTTAGAAAACTCTTGGGTTGTATGAGTAAAACACAAACAGTTGGCAGCCTGTATGGACACTGAAACCAGAGTTCTATGAGTTCTGGATGATAGCCAGATGTATTATCTAGGCATCAAATGGGATTGAAACACGTCTGGTGTAGACAGGAGTAAAATCGAGGGACACTAACAACAATCTGACAGAGCTGACACATATAATCCATTGCTTTACTTGTTTTAAAGTCATTGGCTTTATTGTTCCTTTGTTGTGGGCATAAAGAGCTCATACATGCTCACAAGAAAGATGTATTCTGCTTAATATATTAAAAGAATGATTCCAAAACAGAATGGCTGGAAGATAATTGACAATGTTTGAAGCTTGCTTGCCAAATTGGATAAAGATTTGACTGCCAAAATGAAACAGGACATAACACAAATTTACATCTGAACAGTTCTACATTCTGCAAAGTTCAAGGCAACAGGGTGCCCAACCTCTCAATTTACCAGTCTCACATCAAACTATTTAAGTTAACTGTATCATTTAGTATTTTTTGTCATCCCCATTTTGACAACACAAGATTATCCATTGTGACAGGCCTGGACTGGGATAATAATTCAGGGCGTGGATCTAACATCAGCCCAGGCCAATCTCCACACCTTCACAGCAGACGTATACTGTAACCATTTTGTAAAACGTGGTGGAGTGAGGAGGAGGTTGGCAGTGGAAATAACTCTGCTGCATCACACCATGTTCTACAGAAAAGGATAAGTTGTCTTTTTTTTATCTAATTCATGCTGCTCTTGCAACACATTCTCACTCCCAGAGCGTCAAAAAGCAACGCTTGGTCAGGTCCTTTGGTGTTTGTTACTGGCCAGGGGCGTCGCACCCGTGGGGGATGTGGGTGTTTTAACACCCACACTTTTCCTGGTGAGAGGGTTCAACACCCACACTTTTTCTGCAGTTTTTCCACAGTTTTGCACAAACGCCTTGCATCGAACTGCCGCCGTAGCTACGTCGTAGGCTGTGTGTAGCGATTATATTGCCTGAGTGAACAGAATTGCGTCCATAGCAACGCTCTGTTTTTCATGGCAACGGTGTGTTATACTTCGCAGCGGTCTTAACAGACCGCATTCTACATCGAGGAGAACTCGCAATTTTTACGTTAATCCTGATCACTATAAGTATGTGAGTACTGTCGATAGCAAAAAAAACGAGCCAAATCGGTGCTAGCTAACTGGAGCTGCTGCAGCTAATGCCGAGAGCTCCCACTTAGCTAAAATGGCAGTTTTGGGGGCATATCATAAAGAGTGCCTTTGTGCCTCTTAACAGACACAAAATGCAATTAAAATGTCTGTGCAACATGAACAGGGCCCTTACATGACAACAAGATGCGTTTTCAACTCAGACATTGTTTAAATTCACCTACCCTGTTAGCTGCGAGCTGCTGTCTGGGATGAGTGAGTGTTCAGCCAGGCTTCGGTGATAATCATCAAGCAGCTGTTCCCTGTGTATTTGTAGCATATATATCCATTTTGTGTGCGATCCATCTGGCGTTGGTGAATAGTAGTCTCTGTAGTGGTGAACTGTGTGTTAGTTGCCTTAGCCAGGCTAGCAGGCCCGACCGGCATCCTTCTAATTCCTCCCCGCCTTCCTCACCTGCCGCGGCCGACAACAATCCACGGGCGCCCGCTGATCTGGTGGATGTCCTCCAGAGGACAGTTCATGCTTTCGCGGCAAGATTTTTGCGCCGAAAAAAGTTTATTTCCCCCTCAGAAATAGGTAATTGAGCACTGTAGTGGTTATGATCATATCAGTGACTATGTAACTACATGGAAACGGGCCAAATGATGCCTGTACAGTAATAGCGTTACTGAAGGCTAGCTTTAGCTCCATAGGTTACTCCAAGCGTCTTCCCTTGTGAACACCTCCGCTCTTCACTCTTCTCACACCACGCTCCGATCTGCACACTGCTGTTTACCTTTTCCTGCTACAACTGAATTCCTGCGGGACTTCAGCACAAGACTACAGTCAGCCTTCTGTAACGCTGTTACTTTACAAGAAACAGGCATCATGTGGCCTGTTTCCATGTAGTTACATAGTCACTGATATGATCATAACCACTGCAGTACTCAATTACATATTTTTGAGGGGGAAGAAAACTTTTTTCGGCGCAAAAATTTCACCGCGAAACCATGAACTGTCCTCTGTAGGACATCCACCAGACCAGCGGGCGCCCGTGGATTGTTGTCGGCCGCGGCAGGTGAGGAAGGCGGGGAGGAATTAGAAGGATGCCGGTCGGCCCTGCTAGCCTGGCTAAGGCAACTAACACACAGTTCACCACTGCAGAGACTACTATTCACCAACGCCAGATGGATCGCACACAAAATGGATATATATGCTACAAATACACAGGGAACTGCTGCTTGATGATTATTACCGAAGTCTGGCTGAACACTCATTCATCCCAGACGGCAGCTCGCAGCTAACAGGGTAGGTGAATTTAAACAATGTCTGAGTTGAAAACGCATCTTGTTGTCATGTAAGGGCCCTGTTCATGTTGCACAGACATTTTAATTGCATTTTGTGTCTGTTAAGAGGCACAAAGGCACTCTTTATGATATGCCCCCAAAACTGCCGTTTTAGCTAAGTGGGAGCTCTCGGCATTAGCTGCAGCAGCTCCAGTTAGCTAGCACCGATTCGGCTCGTTTCTTTTGCTATTGACAGTACTCACATACTTATAGTGATCAAGATTAACGTAAAAATTGCCCGGAGTTCTCCTTTAACTCTTTAATGCTGCTGGTACAAATTGCTATCGTAATTAGGTAGATACAACCCAAGCTAACGTTAGCTAACTGAACCTATCATTTAACATTAGGCTGTTAGCTAGCTAGCTAGGTTGTCTTTTGCCATTTATGTTCGTAAAGTTTAATATCCGGTGGCATTTTCATCTCTTTTTATATGTCGTTACTGTAGCTATATAGCTATATATAACGTTAGCAGAGATTTAGAAAATGGTGTGTTTATCAGTTTTAACTACAGGATGGGAGGTAACTGCACCTTTTTAACTTAACTAGCAACGTTAAATGAAAGCTAATATGTACGAGTAGTTTCCCATGTAAGAAGTATAACGTTCCGTAACATTAGCTACGTTATAACATTCATAATAAACGGATAAACGGATCATAATATAATTACGTATGTGCTAATTTGCATAAATAGCACAACAGATCTAAACATTGGGTATAGCCAGGTGAAAATGTCCTGTTGACATAACAGTAAAAGACTTAATGTAAAGGTCTGAATGGAACCCATTTAGGCTACCCATGAGCATTAATACATAGAGGCAGGAAGAAGTGCTTTAAACCAGTATTGATTATTGAGTGTATTAAACCAGTATTATTATTGCAGAGATGGGGTTTGGGGCTGAGTCAGTGGGACTGTTTCTGGGGGATGAGTCTGAGGGAAGAACAAGGGTAAGGAGAATGCAGAAGACAAAAGGTAGGTAAAATAAAAAGTGAACCCCCAGAAACCGTCCCACGGACCCAGCCCCAAACCCCATCTCTGCAATAATAGGCTAATTAATAAAGGCTGGTTTAAAGTACGAATTCCTGCCTCTATGTATTAATGCTCATGGGTAGCCTAAATGGGTTCCATTCAGACCTTAATATTAAGTCTTTTTCTGTTATATGTCAACAAGACATTTTCACCTGGCTATACCCAATGTTTAGATCTGTTGTGCTATTTATGCAAATTAGCACATATGTAATTAGATTATGCTCCGTTTGCCCATGTTAACAAACAGTACGATTATCCATTGTTTTTATTGTTAATAAACAAATCACATCCATCCCCCTCACTTTTGAAAAGCTTGCTACGCCCCTGTTACTGGCGTAAAAAGTCTCCTTTAGCGTCTTAGTCACACGCATTGGGGCTTCCCTTTTGGCGTCATATATTAAGACGCACTTGGTTGGCACTCCAGGCGTTACTTTTTGACGCTCTGGCTCGTGATCGTGGATCTTGGGTGGTGTTACAAAACTGCACCACATGACAGAGAAGCATCTGCCTTTAGAAGAAAACTAACTTCCACTATTGCCTTGTCCTTTTCAAAGCCTAACAACTATTTAGTGGGAATGCTGTTCAGCAGCATTCCAACTATTGTTATCCTGTTCTTTATTTAGTGGGAATGCTGTTCAGCAGCATTCCAACTATTGTTATCCTGTTCTTTATTTATTATTCTGCTGCTTCTTATTCCGTACGTTTTTTGGCTCTCTGTAACTTCAGCATACATTCAGCTATTAAAACCATTCAACTTTTAAAATGTTCAGCTCTTTCAGCTAATGATGGGACTTCTTCAACTTTTTTTCTACTATTTATACTTTTTAAAATATTCAGCTTTTTATGACTTTTTTTTAACATTGAAGTCAATGAGAACATGCTTCAAATCCTTAAAATCTTCTTCCGCTCCCAAAATTTTCAGCTCCTTCATACTTTCACCTACAGACGCCAAACAAACTTTAAAATGTTCACAAAATATTC
>NC_050188.1:7387421-7479921 GCF_008315115.2 Sander lucioperca | reverse complement strand
TGTGTGTGTGTGTGTGTATGCTCAGTGTAACCACTCTTTTACAGCTGCGTTATACTGTGGGGTTTCCTGCTAAAAACTGATGTCATGGAGAAAGGGGAAGCAGTAGATCTTACCTGTTGCTCTCTGTTGATGGCTAAGCAGGCACTGGAAACAGAGAACTGCACAATAAACACCATGAACAGGACGATCATGTACTGAGCTTCACTGTCAAGGAGCAACAACCAATGCACACATCATCATGCTGTGTTCCTGAGCCTCGGCCACCGTGTGTTAGTGGAGGGGTTAGCAGGGCTGCTGTCTCCGGCTCACTGAGCACAGTGAGAAACACGACACTGCTCTGGATCCTGTTGCACATGCATACATAAATGGAAATGGATTTTCCAAAACACTAAGCCGAAGAGAGCGTAGATTCAAAACATAAGCATATTCATTACCAAGACGATTCACAGATCCATGGAACAGTGTTTGTGTACATATCCTACACTTTGTTACTTTCTGAATTTTAATGTTTAAAGTAGGAAGTTAAAATCATGACGGCACTCAACAGCCACAATATATTAGCTAACTGTTAGGTTTGGGCATAACATTTTGGGGAATACATTTTTTTCTCTTTCTGTCTGAACCTGACCAATCTGGGAACCCATCGGCTCTCGGCCTGACCAAGTTTAAGCCTCTGGGGGCAACGGCCAACATTTGGGGTGATCCGGTGTAGCCAGAAGATAGCCAGACCAAGACTTCCTCCCCTGTATGCCGGGTCTGATTAGCAACATGAGACGCGAGAAAAGAGTTTGAGTTGAGAGTCTTTTTATTTTAATAAATAAAAGCTAATTAAAAGCTAATCGTCGTCAGATGATAGCCGATGGGTTACGTGATTACGTTTGGACCAATGCATTCCGTCTCTTATGCTCTCTACACAGACTGTTTGTGTATGCAACCAAAGCCTGCTCAAATGTGATTGGTCAATACTAACTCGGACTATAAAAACGGAAACAGAACGCTTCCGATCCCAAAATCTTGTCCTGTTGCCTACAGATTCTAAATTCATCTGCAAATATCTGTTCATAGAGGTTAGAGAGCTGGAGCCAGAGTGGAGACAGCTGGAGTCAGGACGGGGGGGGGGGAGTCTAGTGTAGCTCTATCACTACCAACTCCTCAAGTAGAAAGAGTTGGAACTATTACATGGCAGACAGTTTCCATCTGCTTCCAGTCCTTATGCTAAGCTAGGCTAAACATGTCCTGACTCCAGCGTTGTAAATAACAAATAGACATGAGACTGAAGCTAATGTTGAAAGGAGTTGTTGATCTGAAAACAGCTCCACATACATTGGAAGTAAGCTTTGAGGAAACTATTCAGAGACGTGCCGAGAGGCTCCCAGATATCTAGCAGGCTAAATATCTGGACCTGTCCGGTAATCCAAGAGCCAATGACAGCGCCAAACACAGGTTGAGGGGAAACCTTGTAACAATAGGAACTTAAGTGTAGAAAGAAACAGGCTATAAAAGGTCATTTTGTATTATTTGAACACGTGTGCCAACAGAAACAGCAACAAGCGTGACTACAGGGGAGGTTCCACGGATTGCTTGAACAAACAAATCATGTCCCGTGTCACTTCCTGCGTGTTCTCGTGAAATAAATGGCAGTGCTAACAGCCATAGCTGGAGCAGTGTGAAGGATACGAAGAAGAGCAGGACCTGGTGATGCTTCATGGCCCCGATGAGGCCGGCCAGCGCCACGAAGAACAGGAAGACGCCCACGCCGATGATGCCCCCAACCACCTGGAAACTGGAGACCAGACCCAAACACTTCCCCCACGCCGCGATGCCGATCATCAGCAGGCTCACCATCTACACACACACGCACACGCACACACACACACACACACACACACACACACACACACACACACACAGATTATATTTATAGTGTCAAATCACAACAGGGGTTGTCTCAGGACACTTTACAGATAGAGTAGGTCTACACCACACTATAATTTACAAAGACCCAACAATTCCCTTTTAGCATTTGGTGCAACAGTGGCGAGGAAAAACTTCCTAAAAAAACGGGCAGAATGTTCAGGCTCTTGGTGGGCGGCCATCTGCTGCTGCCGGTTGGGACACAGAGACACAGATACAGATATACAGAAATATGATTCATAATAATTATATCAGTTAGTATGATGAACAGTGGCAATTATAGTAACAATTAGGATAATAGAACTATAACTAGAAATAATAGTAGTAGCACTGCAGGGTGTAAGTCAGTGTAAGAGTAGCAGGCAGCTTCGAATAAAAAATGAAACTGGTGAGGATGAAACCGTGTCAGGAAGACCAACATCTGAATCAGCTTCATATCAACTCTGTGTGATGTGTGACTGAGCAGCAGCAGTGAGAGGAAGTGAGGGACAAGCTGGACACCGTACTGTCCAGTGCACCGGACATCATATCGTACTGTACACTGCATCGGACACCGTACCATCCACTGCACCGGACATCATACCGTACTGTACACTGCACCGGACACCATACTGTACACTGCACTGGACACCGTACTGTACACTGCACCGGACATCATACCGTACTGTACACTGCACCGGACACCATACTGTAAACTGCACCGGACACCCGTCCACTGCACCAGACATCATACTGTTCCGTCCACTGCACCGGACACCGTACCGTTCACTGCACCAGACACTGTACCGTACTGTGACAAACACCAGCTCTGTTATATTATTTACTATCATAGTCACAGACAGACAGAGGACATATAGTATTACACCATTCTGTATGATCATATCATGACTGTGATGACTAAACTTCATCTCACTGACAATATGTATAATATGTCCATGAAAAAGTTATCGTAGTTTTTGCTCCTGGCCACACTGTAATCTCTTCCTACAGCATTAAAGGAGCAGTGTGTAGGATTTAGTGACATCTAGCGGTGAGGTTGCAGATGGCAACAAACTGAATTGTAGCAACAGAATGGTAGCTACTGTTAAATGAATGAGTAACGATAACCATTCGTTACTCATTCATTTAACAGTAGCTACCATTCTGTTTACCAGCAACTAATCATTAGTGCTTGAATCAGTCAATCAGTAACTAATCATTAACTAACCATTCGTTCCTCAGTAACTACCTACATTTCTGTGTACCTTATTGTAAAGTGTTACACTGAGGAAATCCCCATTGGAAATGTGGTTGCTTGATACCAGACTTCTACATAGTGTTCTTATGATGATGGTCTCCTAGAAAAATCTGTATTGGTAGCCACCAAACAGACATTTGACACAGACCATAGTATAGTATGATACTATACTCCCTATAAACTGCAGTAGCTGAATAGTGCCTGGTTCTGAGCCATGTTTCAGAGATGTAAAACGTCTTCTTCACATCCTCCGGAGCCGGCCAGTCCTAGAGGCCTTTTGAAAAAAAAGATGTATTGCAATAGTTTCTGAAATCTTGAAATCTCATTTTGACTTTGAACCTAAAGTCTGGATACTGGCTGATGACTCATGAGAAATATTTTATCTTGCAAGCACTGCAGCCAAAAAAAGTATACTTAAAAATTGGCAATCTGAAAAATCCCCAGTGTGGAAACACTGGATCAATGAACTTGTATCCTCCTGAGAAAATACTGTATTCTGTTAGGAAGAAACCCCTCAAACTTTGGCTGTATCTGGGCCACTGTTCTTGATACCTTAAAGGAGACCTATTATATACTGTTTTCAAGTTCATACTTGTATTTTGTGTTTGTACTAGGACATGTTTACATGCTTTAAAGGTGCCCTGCCACACATATTTCATTACTTTGTGGTAATGTCTGAAGTTATACCATGGCCATTCTAGAAGTATAGAAAGCCTGCAGGAAGACTCAGCTTGATTGTTGCCAGTTCTCATTAATATTCAACGAGCTAAGCTGCTTGACTCTGATTGGCTAACAGCTAGCCAATGAGAGCCTGGCTATCAGCATCCTTTACCTAGCGCAACTGGGCGAGCTCATGAATATTAATGAGCTCAGGCAACACCACGTCAGACTGACCAGCTTTTGTAATTGGCCTGATTTCTCCGCGTATTTCTTTTCAGTGGCTAGAGCTGACAGAGCATAACACAAACACATATGGACCTAACATGTTTTAAAAAATACAAACAGTTTTGTGTGGCAGGGCACCTTTAATGTTCAAAAAACACTTTATCTTTCTCATACTGCCCATGGCTGCTGCACCTGTATTTATCCTCTGTCGGAGACGCTCTGCTGGAGCGCTGTCTCTTTAAACCCCCTACTGAAGAAGCCCAGTCTGCTCTGATTGGTCAGCATGCTCCCGCATGTCCACGAGACTTTGTACCGTGAAACATCACCAATAAAGGCTTCTAAACCAAATACTACCCAACCAGACATGTTCCAGCAGGAATGTGACCAGAAATTGGGGAGAAATTAACAACAATGGCAGACAAGATTATAGCTTTCCCTGGCATTAGCATGATGCTAGTCCTATGTACACAGCAGCAGGGGGCGGACAAAGACATCTCACTTAATTTGTCAAACTGCAAGAGACACGCAGGAAGAACTCTACGTCACACAGAGACGGGATGACATAGTAGGAGCTAAAAAATAAAAAATAAAGATTTGTGCCATAATGTGTAATGTTGTAATTTCTTTTTGAGAATTGGTATTGAAAAAAAGTATTGTTTAGGGACCGGTATCAAAGTCACGGTATTGGAATAGGTACCTTTTTGAGGGATACCCAGCCCTAAGCCTCACATTAGCTTAAACTGTTCTTTCCAATGCATTTGCACTGAGGGCTACTCTGGATCGTATCCCCAGTCACTGGCGTTGGAATGCATCAGAAGGGCTCTGTACACTGCCGGTATGGACACCAGGGACAATTACAGCCACCAATAACACCTTCAATGTCCATATGAGCATCGAGGTGTTGACTTGAAAAAATATGAACTCAGCCTTTAACATGGCAGTTTAGTATTGCTTAAGTATTACACTTTCATGAAGTTTATCTACAGATAACGGATAATGCGAATGGCATCATCATGACATCATGATTGGGACACATTTGAACTATGGAATGAAACCTTGTTGGAACCTGTTTGGGCAACACACACACACACACACACACACACACACACACACACACACACACACACACACACACACACACACACACACACAGTGCATCTCACTATCTTTGTGGGGACCCATCATTGACATAATGCATTCCCTAGCCCCTTACCCTAACCTTAACCATTACAACTAAATGCCTAACCTTAACCCTTACCGTCACCCTAACCATTACCTAATTCTAACCCTAATCCTAAAACCAAGTCTTAACCCTCAAACAGCCCTTTAAAGTTGTGGGGTCCAGCATTTGGCCCCACAAAGCTGTCCGGACCCCACAAGTATAGGCTACTGTATTCCCGGTTTTTGGACCCCACGAATGTAGTTAAACAAGAACACACACACACACACACACACACACACACACACACACACACACACACACACACACACACACACACACACACACCTATAGCCTAGTTGAGGTTGATAAAGCAGCGGTGATAAGAGCTGATGGACAGGACAGGACGTCCTCTGTAATGCCATAAAATGTCTTGGAAGGAAACCATGTCAGCCTTAAAGGCTGGCCTCCCATCTGTAATGAAAGCAGGCAGCTGGATAAACGGGAGTTTGTCATTAGTTGAATGTGATGGATACAGTGAGCATGCGATCCTGGTTCCACAGTGAATCATTGATGAGAGCAGATCTGTTAGAACCCATATGGTAACGGTATGTGTGCTACTCACCACATAGAGGATGTTGAGCACGCACAGGGAGTGTTTGGAGCAGGTGAATCCAGCGCAGCCCATCTTGCTCAAATAAAAAATAGAATCAATCCTTAAAAAAACGTTTCAATAAATATTTCGGCTCCAGAGATAAAAATCCAGACAAACAAAAGCCCGCAGGAATAGACGGTCGCTCAGCAGCCGGTCTAACCTGGAAAGAACGGGACAACAGTAAAACCGGAGTGTACAGGAAGTTACATGTTTAGCCTTCAAAATAAAGGCATGTCATCATGGGACAGTTTGGATGTTAGCTCGAGGTTCAGTAGGATGGCAGACAGGGCTGTGGCTACCATTAGCCTGGTTGTCTACACTGTACATTCTCTAGATTTTTCTAAGCTGCTTACACTAGTTTTAGACTCTGTTTATATTTAGATTTGACTACTTTTAAAGATAAACAAATATAAATAAAGTGAATAAATGAGTTAGTATTCATCCACCACGATTGTATTACCGCTTGGACAAGGCTTTGAAACCAGATTCAGACCTTCAGCGTGGGAAGGCCTTCCACTCACTGTATGATAATTTTACAGTACGTTTCCTGTAAAGAACTATTTAAGCCTCTGCTAAATATGTGGAAGAGTTTTAGAGTTCACATCATTTGGTTTACAAGTGTAATGATTCCCAAACAAGTTTAAATTTTTCACATCAAATCGAAACTTGCAGAAAATAAAAAAAATTAAAAATAATAAAATAAAGGCAAAATAAATCAAATGTGTCAAGAACATAACAACTTGTGTCTTTAGAAGAGAATGTTTCTCTTTATAATGGCACATCAGTTGATCTGAATACAATTAACGAGAGGGTATGAAGCTTTTAAATGCTGTTAAAGCAAGAAAAGGATCCAGTAACAGCCTGTAGAAAAGATGATAACTCAGTTACAACACGCTTATGTTTGCTTTGGATGTGACATTTGATGGATGTGTTCTCAGTAGCCTGCATGATAATGTCTTTAAGATGGGCTGGCTGAAATCTATCTATAAATTGCAGGAATGTCTGTCTGTCTGTCTGTCCGATGGATTTCAAACTTGACAGATGTCTCGCTACAGGCATGAGTAAGTGCAGTGCCAAATTTGACGCTGTTTGGGTTAGAAATGCAAAAGATATTGTTAAATATATAGGTAAAAGAAGCAAACATTGGCTTTTGCCGCTCTAGCCGCTGGCCACTCCCCCTCTCACACTGGACCAGAGACAGAGAGCAGCAGAGCTTTGGCAGCTACAATGTGACATACACCTCAGACCCACAAAAATGTGCAAAGTTGCACTACTTTGGACTGTCTTTGACTTTGAATAAACAAACGACAATTTTCCTGCTATTGTATTAAATTGCTGTGAGCTGGCAGAACATAACATAATCTCAGAGATTATTTCTTCACAGCGCTGTGCAATGCGAGAAAATCTCAGAGTTGAACCGGGCAGACACAGCACTTTTCATCAGACTAACCCTGGGTCGGGTTAATTAAGTCTACTGCTAACGTACAACACTAATAACATTACGGTCGCCAAAATACCCCCGCAAATCAAATTCATACTCACCGTTAACTGTCAAGCTAGTGACTAAGCAAGCACTAGTCACCTTAATCTCCGGAACATTTATAGAAATGGTTTGGTGACATCTTTCAAAGAGTCAGTCTCTGCTGCTGTCCTCCTTACCTCTGCACTGTCCACCCAACTGATGATCACGGAATGGGCAGTAACTATGATACGACTGCACCAAGGCTGTATCCAGCCACTCAGCTGTCACAGCAAGACAAATATTTCATTCTAAAGTCTAAATGTATGCAGAGACATGGAGCAGATCTATCAACCAATCCTTAGTTAAATAAAAAATGCTTATTAAGAATCCGTCTTCAGTGAAATGGATTTAAACAGTGGCATACAGTCTGTCAGGGTTTGTTTAATGCATTTTACCGGAAATTAGATGCTCTTATTATGAAATTCCGGTGTTAGTGTGACCATCTGTTTTAACTTGACGCCTGCTCAGCATATGTCAGTGAGGGACGGACTTCAGAGCTGATTAGCTACACAGAAGTACTGTTATTTCCTCTGAAACACACGCGCGCGCGCACACACACACACACACACACACACACACACACACACACACACACACACACACAGTGGTGGGGCAGGTGACAGTGTGATATCTGTGACATCAGGTAGTTGGGACATCCTGAGCAGCAGCCTGAAATTGTCTATCACCCACAGCTGTAAAACATCTGGGATGGAAGAGAGACGTCCTTTATTGTCATTGCACAGAGTAGAACCAATCGTGATGGTCCATTCACACACACATATTCACACATATCAAGCACATGGCTGAGCTGTAGTGGCCCTGTACACAGGTAAAATACAGGTAATATACAGGTAAAATACAGGTAATATACAGGTAATATACAGGTAAAATACAGGTAATATACAGGTTATACTGTTGCCAATAAAAATGGACTGTAGTGTGAGTATGGTAGTGCAGATAGTGTCAGTGTATATGGCTCTGGGTACAAGCTGAATCGGAGTCTGTCTGTGAGTGGATGGATGTGAAGCATCCACCAGAGGGCAGCAGGGGACACAGATGGTGTCCAGGGCAGGATGTTCTGCTGAACAGTTCCTCCACAGAGGACAGCGAGCAGCCTCCAGCAGCACGCTGTGGATGGACAGCAGCAGCCTCTCCTGACGAACCACACAGTAACTCAGCACCCAGCAGCACGCTGTGGATGGACAGCAACAACCTCTCCTGACGAACCACACAGTAACTCAGCACCCAGCAGCACGCTGTGGATGAACAGCAGCAGCCTCTCCTGCAGGGTGATGTCTCCTGAGGACCAACAGGAAGTGGAGTTGCTGCATGATGTTGGTAGACCAGGAGAGATCTTTAGCCATGTGCTAAAGATCTCTAGAAGTCCATGGGTACGTCTCAGGTCCCTCAATTGCATCCATGTTTCCTCCACTTGCTTCCCCTCCTCCCCTCCTCTCTGTATCCTCGCTCATAGCTCCTCAGAGATCCCTCCTCCATCCTGTATCCTTGCTCTTCCATCCTGGCTCCTCATGAAGGAGGGCCCGAACAACTTGCGGTTCAAGCGAGGAGTGAGGAGATATTCCTCTAATATATGACTTATGTTTTCCTGTCTGGGTGTGGGTTCTGCAGCCGCCACCACAGCTGTCTGAACATCCTCTGACCATCAGATGGTGAACCCAGCACTACACTCTCTTCCTGATCAGCTGAGTACTGTAGTAACCATAGCAACAGTCAGATGTTCCTCCTAGAACCAGCTGAAGTGACACATCATTGCACGTGGCTGCAGATTTAGATCACCATGTAAGGTACCCCCTGCAAACAACTGAGTAACTAATGGAGTTAGCACAAAGAGCTGGAGCTGAGACCAGGCCTCCCTAGGGAGGTGTTCCAGGCACGTCCAGCTGGGAGGAGGCCTTGGGGAAGACCCAGGATTATATCTCCAACCTGGCCTGGGAACGCCTCGGGATCCCCCAGTCGGAGCTGGTTAATGTGGCTCGGGAAAGGGAAGTTTGGGGTCCCCTGCTGGAGCTGCTCCCCCCGCGACCCGATACCGGATAAGCGGACGAAGATGGATGGATGGATGGATGAAACAGTTCTAACAATAGAACCGTAGAACCGGATCGCATAGGTAATAATATAAGAAAAAGAAAACACCTTCGTAGGGAGATAATCTAGCACCTTTTAAATTGACCCTATTAGACAAAGAAAAAAGGACACAGCGCATTGTTTTTCTTACTTGGTAACCAGGGCAACAGTATGTCCCTTCTGTAGGATTGGTTTGGGAATTCAATCAATTTTTTATCAATGTTTTTCTTTGCTGCTGTTACCATTATTCTGAATACGTATTTGTCAATATTTCCCAGGGAAAAGTCCACTTTACCTAGAATTTTTTTTAGAAGTGGTTGGGGATCTTCATGTGAAATATTTCTTCCATTATTTGATGTAGGTAATATATGCCAACGGTTTGCATCCTTCTCCTGAGAGGGAATGTTCTGCTTTGGCCTAATAAAGAATCTCATTTCCATGTGAAATCCCTCTATGTGTGTGAATTAGTACATTTCTATTGCAGTTCACAGTAGCTATGCCATTCCTCTTTTGTCATCAAGGTCTCCCTCTCTTTCCCATGTATTTTTGATATAATCTGTAGAGGATGTTTTTTTTTAAAGGAAACTTTTATACAGTCTAGAAACAGTACCTTTGTTAGATTCACACGAATAGGCCCTTAGAATTTTTTTCATCACTGGATCTTCCAAATCTATTGGGTATTTTTGTTCACATTTATCAAAGTAATTACATAATTGCAAATACATATAGATATCCTGTTGCTCTAAAGAAAATTCTTCTTTTAAAGTTTGAAAGTCCTTTTGTTGCCCTTTGTTTGCAAGTGAGTAGAATGTTGTGATCCCTTTTCCTTTACATGTTTTAAATCTAAGATCTAGTTGATTGGGTTCATGTGCCCTCCATCTAATTATCCATCATTTATCAAATCATTTATATTCTGTCTTAATTGTGTTCCAAACTGTGAGTTGAAATTCTAGCCATGGATTTTTCAATGTATCTATTATTTGACCAATTATTTGTTGCCTATAACTGCCTGAATAGGGAAGTCTGTAATCAAAGTCTTTTCTATATCCTTCCATCTTGTAGTATAATCTTGATTAGATACATTTAATAAGGGCCTGATTTGGGTTGAGTAGAAATAATCTTTCAAACGTGGTGCAGCTATACCACCTTCTTTTTTCAGGAGTTGCAGTGTCTTTCCCCCTGCTAGATAAACCTCAAGAGAAGTTTATCCCATTTGTTGAATTCCTTGATGCTAATTTCTGTAGGGCGAGCCTGAAACAAAGACAAGATTCTGGGGAGGATATTAGTCTTACTGGATTCTATTCTTTGAGTGAGGCTCAAACATGGGTTAGAATTCCATCTCAATGTGTCTGATTCGATCTTATGACGGAGTGGGTCGGGCTGTAGTAGTTTATAACATCACTGTCGCCGCAGGGAAGTCTGGACCTGATGACACATTCAACACAGTAAGCAGTCAGAGCTGCACACATTGGAAAACTATGTCAATCAATCAATCAATCAATCAATCAATCAATCAATCAATCAATCAATCAATCAATCAATCAGGGACATTTACAACATTGACTACTATTTTATCCCGCAGATCAGGTGTCCCCCCCCCCCCGTGTGTGGGACAGTGGTATGTTCCAGGGTTGTGTACACTGCAGTGTACCAGTCTACCTGTCGACTCTAACTGTGAGAGGAGAGCAGAGGTGACTGGAGAGCATGGCTGCCCCTCAGAGAGGAGATCTGTCAGCGTCGGAGAGGAAGATCCTGCAGCTGATCGCCGCCGGTGAGCACTGCTCTCTTACACACTTTACACGCTTTATTCACTCTGTTATTGGTTTTTATTGGGAACACTCTGTACAGTACAGTGTCAAAGTGTAGCCACTCACTTAAGATAATTTTGAAGCACAATACATTGTCCACTATAATGGTAAAGATATATAACTGGGATGTGT
Source organism: Sander lucioperca (assembly GCF_008315115.2). Classification (NCBI taxonomy): domain Eukaryota; kingdom Metazoa; phylum Chordata; class Actinopteri; order Perciformes; family Percidae; genus Sander; species Sander lucioperca. The sequence continues at coordinate 7,468,524 of NC_050188.1, read as the reverse complement.
GCAGTGCATCAGCAATACATGAGAAACAAAAGGGGGCATCATTTCAGAGTTCAAATTCTACTTCATGGCTATGTCATTTGTAAATAATTTCCAAAACTAATGACAGGGACAGTAGATAGAGTTTGCCTGACACACCTCCAGTTCATTCATTTCAATAAAACATGGAGTCTTCAGTTCAGCTCAACATGAACACATGTGCATACACTCAACATACAGTACAGTACAGAACACTAATCACTCAGATTACTGACTTTGCAGCCATAAATAAAAGCTTTACCACAATTCTTTATTTAATTAGGATATATAGTTATATATATGTATACATGTATGAATTGTGTTGATGTTAGTTTTCATTTAGACATCTATCCTTTGTGCACCTTACATTCTGACTGTGTCTGATTTGGTCTGCAGGTGATGTACAGGAAGCTGCCCAGCTGCTCGCTAGCAAAGAAGTACGAGTCAACTGTTTGGACGAGGTACGCAAAGAGAAGGAACAATTGCTTGAATTATGTAAACAGTCATTTGAAGTGACCCTGTGTGTCCCAGCCCAAGGTTGAGAAACTCTATCACAGCCCTGTTTCACTCTCATGTTCTGGTTTGTGGTGCTCAAAGTGATACTAAATTACAGGAGGCTCATGTTACAAAATAAACTCACCCACAATGTCAGTTATGTCACTGTAACATATGTTATTCATTGTGATGGAGCCATATGGTTGAGAGCTATGTGATAATAGCATCACGCCACTCCAGACTGTCTGAGTGTCAGGATCAGCTGTGGCGGCACACACACACACACACACACACACACACACACACACACACACACACACACACACACACACACACGCACCCGCGAATGCACACACACACACACACACACACACACACACACACACACACACACACACACACATGGAAAGCATACACAGCAAGTGGTCAGAAACAGAGTCTGTTATTGAATAACAATTACATTTTGATTTAGTTGAATTTTTAAAACTTCACTATGACCAGCTAATTATTACTGACTCTGTGTTTAGAGAAAGCCTGCATAAAGCCAGTGCCCTATCCCTACTCAGCACCAGCAGACAGTCAGACAGTAGCTGGGAAACATCGTGGAGTATTTAGCAGTGACATAGACACACATTTCCCTCCGGAGCTGCTGGAGACCAAAGCAGAGCTAAAAGAGAGAGAATATTGGACTGACATTCATCAGGTGGACACAAACACAACTCCTGATGAATGATCATGTTGCTCATGTTGCTCTGTGTTGGCTGATGTGTATAGAACAAACTGCTTTCTGACGTGTACGCCATATCAACTTTATAAGGTGATAATAATATATCAATGTTGTATTTTCAGCTTGTTGGGATCAAACAAATGGATTAATGCTGCTTTGAGTAAATACCTGGCTTGCTTCTTTGCATACATATAAACTAACTGCTCATGTAATGTTGCCTCTCTCCTGTGTTTCTGAAGTATGGCATGACTCCCCTGATGCATGCAGCCTATAAGGGCAAGGCCGACATGTGCCGTCTGCTGCTGCAGCATGGGGCTGATGTCAACTGCAACCAGCATGAATATGGATACACTGCTCTCATGTTCGCTGGCCTGTCAGGTACACCTGTGTGTGTCTCTCCGCTTTTCAACATCTACGGTTCTCTCGAAGTTTAGATGAATTTAAATGTGGTTACACTAACATTCATTGTCATTTTAGTTTAGAAAAAATAATTGGTGGTGCAATGCAGTGTTATATTTCTAAAAAGCAAATGACTGACCCACATGCTCCAGGGAAGACAGACATCACGTCCATGATGCTGGACGCAGGAGCAGAGACAGAGCTGGTGAACTCTGTGGGTCGCACTGCTGCTCAGATGGCAGCGTTTGTAGGTGAGACAGGCTGACACTGTGCTGACTGGGTGTGTGTGTGTGTGTGTGTGTGGGGGGGGGGGGGCATCTCTTATCATCTTAACCTGGACACTCCTTCCAGGCCAGCACGACTGTGTCACAGTGATCACCAACTTCTTCTCGCGGGCAAGGCTGGAATACTACACCCAACCACAGGGACAGGAGAAGGAGCCCCGGCTCCCCCCCCGGCTAGCAGGACCCCTGCACAAGATCATCATGACCACCAACCTGAACCCGGTCAAGGTGAGGCCCGCTCCCACGCACGTTTACTGCAGGTGACTGTACATGCACGGTACATGTGAACACTTCAACATGCTGGTGGTGCTCAATGAAATGTGAGTAATTCTTTACTGTCATTAGGATGCAACCTCTGGGGACCTTCCATATCCATATCCAAAATTCATGACAATCAAGACATTTAAAGTCGTTCTGCCGGTGCTGCTAGAGGGAAACCTCCCTTCGGAAAAAGAAAGAAGATAGCCATCACTTTATTCAGCTTCACTTCTGAGTTCTTAGCTCATGAACAGTGACCGTAATACTTAAAGGGGAACTATGCAGTTTTTTTACTTTAATTTACCTTAAATGAACAGCTTCGGAGTCATTGGAATGGTTACATGACTTTTTTTGAGTTGAATGGTGGTCGTCTCGCTTCCCCGTAGCGCCTGTGAAAAGAAAAACCACCATTGCAACTTTCAGCCGGCTGCCAGCCTCAGCGTCAGGAAGTATCGCGTGATATCAGGTCTCGTGATGTAACGAATTGCTTCACGGCACTGCACACATACGCCCATTCAGGAACCAGCTAACAAGGTAGTGATGGAGTTTTTCACGCTATCGTCATGGCTGAACCGGCAAAAAAAGAAGCAGAAAGCTAGGAAAGCATTGTCGGAGGAACAGAGAAAGAGGAAACGGCAGACTGACCAAGCGAGGAGTCAGACACGAGTAAACATAGGAGCTGCCAAATATCTTTTCCGAAGCTGTAGGGGGAGCTCTATAGAGAAACCTGCGAGCAAAAAGCGAGAAAACAGCGAAGAAATGGCCAAAACTGCATAGCGCCCCTTTAATTCATACAAACCCACAAAATCCACTTTTTCACAAATGAAAGCTTGGTAATAATACAGCCCATTTATAGTGTAGTTTCCTGACCACCATTTACCATAAAAAAAGCAAAACATGAGTAAAAGTACAAGTAAGTACCAGAAAAGGACTTTGGTAGAAGTTAAAGGTGCAATATGTAATACTGACAGCTAGTGTTTAAAATAGTTACTGCAGTACAAATTCAAAATACTGAAGAGAGTCGCCTCCTCCCCAGACTTGAAGTTCACGGAGGTTGCCAGGCTGAGACCACAGCATCCACAACAATCAGTATGTTTACATGCACACCAAAATTCCACTATTATTCCGAGTATGACAATATTCCGAATTTGATACAGGTCATGTAAATAGCATATTCCGGTTGGATATTCTGAATAAGGCCTTTTTCCTGGAGCTCTCTGGCATTCTCTGACATGTTTGGGTGCACATCTTTTTTTTACCCCCACTTGGCCAGGGTTATGGTGGCATTTGCCTGATGTGGTTGAATTCAGAGTTTCTTTCTGTCAAAGTTTCTGGATGCAGGCCTTCAGCACGTTCGGTGCGGCTTGGGGATTTAGCTGAGTTCCGGGCAGGCCCACCTGAGTTGTAGGCCTGCCCGCTTAGGCTATGGCTCAAATCAAACAGCGAGCAGCAAAGCAAGGCAGCTTTATTTATATAGCACATTTCAGCAACAGAGCAATTCAAAGTGCCTAACATAAAATATTAAAGAGCAGTTAAAACAATTGAAATATTTGTTAAAGAGAATTTAAAAACAACTAAACTACAATGGATGGCAATGTCTCCACAACTCTGGATGGATTCGTGTTCCCCAGAGGATAAAGCCTACTGATCCCCTGAGTTTTCCCTTAGCACCACCATGAGGTTGATATTTTTGTTTTGTTTTAAATTTCTCTACAACTATTGGATGGATTGCAATAACATGTGGTGCACATATCCTTGGTTACCAGAGGATGAATCCTTATGAACTTGGTGATCTGCTTATGTACTGTCCTCCCTGTCTCAATCAATGACATTATTCTGTCCAGAAATGTTTGTCTGACCACCTGTCCAATCTGTCAGATAGTCCTGCTGGTGAAGGAACACCCTGTGCTGGTGGACATGGCTGCCCTGGAGAAGTGTTACCAGGTGATGGACATGCTGTGTGAGCAGTGTGTGAAGCAGGAAGACATGAATGAGGTCCTGGCCATGAAGATGCACTACATCAGCTGTGTGCTACAGAAATGCCTGGCCTTCCTACACAAACAAGATGACAATCTGGATGCACTTGTTAAGAGGTGAGGCTTATGAGTGTGTCCTCTGAATACAGAACCAGCAGCACTCCCAGAACTCATTTTATTTCATAGTTGCTTTCACTGATTACAGCCGATGGGTAGATCAGCATCAAGTTACTGGCATAATAGTGTTTATATCAATATGTGGATTGCTATTAAGGGCCCAGTCCTTTCTCTTCTTGACCATTGCACACTTTTGTATAGGCATCCAACCTGAGCTCACAGAATTCCGTGAAATAAACACGGCCCCTTAACTCAAAATCTGTGTCAGTTTCACAGAATCGCCAAAAATTCCGTGATGGGCCCACAGAAGAATTCCGTGAAATGAACACGATCGCCGAAAATTCCATGATGAGCCCACGGAAGAATTCCGTGAAATGAACATGGCTCCTTAAGTTAAGGAAAAGGTCGTGGGTGGGCTTACGTTTCCATGACATGTGGGACAACATCGGGACGGTTGGGTTTAGGAAAAGAAGAACGGACGGTTGGGTTTCGGAAAAGAAGAAAGCGGCAGTTGGGTTTAGGAAACGTGACACGCGGGACACGATCCCCGGTCTCCTGGGTGAAAGTCCTGTGTTGGTTGACCCATCCACCACCCCAACCAACCTCCCTACGCAGATTTTCGGCCTTTCATACTTCTCGCTACCGTAGTCGCTCTTAATGCTACGTCATCTTCTCATTGACTTTACATTGGCATTGTTTCCGTGGTGGCCACACAGAATTTTCACACATTCCGTGCCACCACCACGTAATGCGGTGTTAACAGTTCGTGATCATTTCACGGAATTCTGTGAGACCAGCATCTGTGGCATCACATCTTATGACTCTCTCTTCTCTTATCTTGATATGGTCATGTTCTGTAGATCTAACCAAGGGCCCCCTCTTCATACCCTCATCTTATGGAGGTGAGGGTATGAAAGGATCCATGCTGTAGGAACCATGAGGATATCAAGGTACAAAAGGTAGTATACGTGTCACGCATATATAGTTTATCCATCAACTCCCCTGTGAGGAAACCCATAGCAGTCCAACACTCAGCTACAGTAGTCATGATAAATACCAAAACCATAGTGGGACACCACATCCAACAGTGTCCTGTTGCGTCCTGTGGGACCCTGCTGCGTCCTGCTACGTCCTGCTATGCTCTGCTGTGCCACGCTACATCCTGTAACGCCCTGCAGTGCCCTGCTATGACATGAACTACTACGACTACCATTTGTAGTCACTTTTCCATTATCTTTATTGTGACTATTATTGCCACTGTTCATCACATCCCCAACCGGCACCTTCAGACACCACCTACTAAGAGCCTGGGTCTGCCGAGGTTTCTTCCTAAAAGGGAGTTTTTCCTCGCCACTAAATGCTTGCTCTTGGGGGAATTACTAGAATTGTTGGGGCTTTATAAACTATAGAGTGTGGTCTAGACCTACTCTATCTGTAAAGTGTCTCGAGATAACTCGATAGTTATGATTTGATACTATAAATAAAATTGAATTGAATTTTATTGAATAGCATGGATGCCTTTAAGGGTACTATTGAAGCATTTTTTCAGAATTGCCTTATTTGATTCATAATAATGCTGAGACATCATGCATTTTCTGTTGTGTATTATGATGATGTGTTGGAATGCTGAGATTTATTTATTCTTCCGTTGTTGCTATTATTGGGATAATTTTGATGATCTGATGTCTGATAGGGTGACATGAACAAGTATTCAGGTGTAGTGCACTTTTGGACTGCCAGGATCTCACAAATTTTGTGAGTAAACTAGCACATTTTTTTAACTTTGGGCGATCAAAGATTAAATTAATGGTTTGAAATAGTACTGGGTGGTATACCGGCTTACACCGTATACTGGTATTAATTTCCCATATGAGGAGAGTGCTACGGCCAAAGTAATCTTTGAGTGATTTGAGAAGGGGACGCTGTTTTCTGCTTACCCTTCTCACTCATGGTAGTAACTTTATAACACAACAATAAATAACCCACAAATAACTCTCTTTAACATGAAAAAACACCATAGCACACAACCATTTGTGACACAAACCATTTGTAACACTAATAAATGTACATTTACAAATTAACACGGCCGAATGGCATACTGGGTAACATTACAGCTGCTAGCTAGCCAGGTAGCATAACAGTCTGTTAAGCTGAGAGAGGCTCCGGTCGTTACGGCACATTCAAGAACAGAGAAGAGAGATAGAGGATGGAGAAAGACCGGAGATACAGCAGTGATATATCAAACATCTGAATTGTAAATGCGTGGATGACAGTCTGGAGATGAAGTTCCCAAAGTTTGATGTCAATAAAGCCAAAAATGTGGGAGGGGATAGGTTTAAGCAGTTTTGCAGTTCTTAGAAAAAGCAGAGTGATGGACTTCAAAATTGCTACTGGGTAAAACCACAGCAAAGTTTCTGCTCTATTGGGGCTACAGTTTGGCATAAGTTGCGACGTTGTAGCATGTACGGTTGATTTGTTATGAATTTTGGCTGCTTTAGTGCCACCATCAGAACAATTAGCACACATACTGGACTGATTGCATTTGGCACAGGACTGGAGTTGTGTACAAAGTTTGGTGAGTTTTCGTGCATGGGACCATGGATTTCTTGGGAAGAAGAAGAAGAAGATGAAGAAGAAGAAGAAGAAGAAGAAGAAGAAGAAGAAGAAGAAGAAGAAGAATAATATCAATTAGTTGCAAATGCAAACCTCCAGCTGAGGTTCTGAAACAAATTGGGTGTGCTGAACTATAATCTTAGCGGAAACTTTAGTAGTAGTAGTAGTTTATAGTTGTAGTACCTGCCTCAGATTGATCTGAGACAGGTACCAACAATCCATTCCATCGGCATCCGCTTATCCGGGGAAGGGTCGCGGGGGCAGCAGCTCCAGCGGGGAACCCCAAACTTCCCATTCCCGAGCCACATTAACCAGCTCTGATGGGGGGATCCTGAGACGTTCCCAGGTCAGGTTGGAAATATAATCCCTCCACCTAGTCCTGGGTTTTCCCTGAGGCCTTCTCCCAGCTAAACGTGCCTGAAAAACCTTCCTAGGGAGGTGCCCAGAGGGCATACTTACCAGGTATCAACGAAAATTAGTTTAATTATAATCATACCCAAATGACCAACCATTCCTTCTAACCAGTCCAAAGGGCCATCCACAGTGCCTAGGAACCATGGAGTGCCATGCCAGTTCTTGCTAGTTCTGCTACATGCATTGCTTTTGTTGATTTGCACAGTTAACTGACTGTCCTTTCCACCCCACACGTATAGCAGGTCACATCTCTGGCTAGGCGCTGTCATTTTCCATGACCAGTGGGCATGGCTGCCAATCACATGGTGCTTTTAACTTTGCTGATGTGTGTGATTTAGGGTCTTGTGTTTTCTATTTTCATTTTTAGGTTCCCTTCTGAGCTCTGTTTGCTGTCACTTTGGATTGTCTGGCACACTCCAGAAGCTCTCACCACTCCCTCTGTTGGACTGATTTATGTAGTTTCTTTGCTATATTTGATATATCTTTATATATCTATACATTTATACAATGCATTTCGTAGTAGTAGTATTCTATTATTACTACTATTACATTGCACTTATACTATATGGTACAGCTCATACTACGTTACCAGTCACCAAGTCATATACTGCATTATATTTGTGGTGTACGCTGTTTATTCTATTCTACACTCGCTGCTATTAATCATATCATACCATGTCGCTTTAACTTATCTCTTACCTTGTAACTTGTCTTTAATTGCTCTTGTGTACTTCATTTACTTTTACTCTTTTAACATATTCATTTTATTTTACTTTATTTATTCTTATTTTCTTATTCTCATTTCTGTCTTGTGCTGTGGCAACACCGGAATTTCCCCTCTGGGGATCAATAAAGGATTATTTTATATTGATAAACAAACTGCATATGAGAGAACTGCAATCTCTCAGATAGACTGGTATCTCTCAGTCTGTCACCATGCCATACTGTGGTCTCTCTCCCCCATGCAGTACATAAATGTGTTCCCCTGGTTAGCTTGTAAGCTCAGATGTAGATGTCAGAACACCATGAGCTCTGTGTCACAGCTACTGCTGGTGTTGCAACTGTTGACTTTGTTACTCTGTTACTTTGATGGTAATCTGCACATTAGAACATGAGATGTGAAATGTTGGTCTGTGGATGGAAGCTTAATAATGCAGAGGTTCATCCTCTTGGGACCCAACATATCTACAACAAATATTAAAGGAAGGAACCACTAGGAACAATGCACCCTGTACAGTGGTACAGGAAAACCCATTGAGAGCAAACTTGGAATTTAAAGCTTTAAGAGATGTTATGTCTTTTTGTTGTTGTCCGTGAACCTGGGTCCCCAGCCTGCTGAGGGGGAGAGACAGCGATGGCTTCCCACAGTACCAAGAGAAGTTCATTCGGGACTGTATCAGGAAGTTTCCTTATTGTGAGGCCACGCTCCTTCAACAGCTGGTGAGGAGCATTGCACCAGTAGAGATTGTAAGTGAAGAACATATCAGAGAACTGAAGTGCAGTATATAGAATATCATTTTTAGCAAAAAGCGCATCAATGAGGGATAATGTGGTTATAACTTTAATACACACTTATATATTATTTCCAGGGCAATGACCCAACAGCGTTCTCAGTGTTGACCCAGGCCGTAACAGGTCAGATGGCGATTGTAGATGCTGACTACTGTGCTACATGTGGGGAGAGGGGAGCACACAAGAGGTGCTCCCTTTGTAAAGCAGTAAGTCAAAGTCTTCTGTAATATAATTCAGTCATGTCATGAGAAATTTTTTGAATTACGTCCAGGTCATTTTCTTTTTATTTGCCTTAGGTGACTTACTGCAGTGTGACGTGCCAAAAGCTCCACTGGTTCACTCATAAAAAGATGTGCAGGACTCTGCAGGAGCAGGATGCCGAGCTGGAGAAGGATGCTCCGAGGTTTAAAGAACTGAAAGGTGAGGTAGAAGAATTTGTTTTAAAGAATACTTCACTCAGGATCTAAATTGAAGAAAACAATATTTACTTTAAGCTTTAGAAGAATACATAGAATGAATTTCATAGCAGTCATGAAATCTCTAATCCAGATTAACATTCAAGGGTAGATTGAAACAAAAGGTTGTGGGCTGGGCTAATCAAGGGGTCTGAGTGATACCACAACAGCAAAAAGTGAATAGAACTCAGGAAATCCCAGACAGGCTATCTAACAATACAATCTGATTCAATCTGCGGCTGGCCCATTTGGCTAATCCCTTCAGCACTTTTAGCACAATTTAGTGTCTCTGTCTGCCTTGGGAGCAGTCTGGTAAGATTAACTCACATGTAAATTCAAGAAAGCTTCTCAAAGGCTATCTAAGTTTACACACAGTGATCTGTATAGAAATGGAAATAACCACCCAATACAAATGATAAACAAATGAATTAAATGCTGCTTCCTAGAAAAAGTAATTCATGCCTTCATTACATCCATGCTGGACTATTGAAACTCCCTTTATTTAGGCCTTCCCCAGTCTTCATTAGGTTGCCTTCAGATGGTCCATAGTGCAGTTGCAAGGATGTTGACTGGTACTAAAAAATGTGAGCACATCACCCTAGTGCTAGCCTCTCTTCACTGGCTCCCTGTCCACTTCAGAATCTAGTTTAAGACCCTGCAGATTGCCTTCAAGGCTCTCAATGACCAGGCACCATTTTATATTACGGATTTATTCAAAGGCACTCAGCCTCGTCGTCTCTTAGATCTGAGGACAAATCTCTCCTCTATGTCCCCCGATCTCGACTCAAACTAAAAACTGACAGAGCCTTTGCAGTTGCTCCTTGACTGTGGAACCTGCTGCCTTTACATATCAGATATGCTCTCTCCATTTCTGTTTTTAAATCTAGGCTAAAGACACATTTTTACTCTCTAATCTCTCAATCTGTTATAAATGTCTATAATTCAGTATCTGTAAATTGCTGCTTGTTGTTGTCATTGGGATGTTCTTTATGTGTTTTCCTTCTACTTTTATGTTTACATTTTAATGTCCTTTTATACAGCACCTAACTGCGTTTTATTACAGCACTTTGGTCAGCTTAAGCTGTTTAAATGTGCTCTAGAAAATAAACTTCACTTATTTACATACAGTATGTTGCAGGGACTAGGCTACTAGAATCTTCATAATGGTGTGATTGTATGCATCAATGGGTGAAATTGAGCATAACATTCTTGAGAGATTTCAAAATATGTAAAATATATATATATATATATATATATTTTGTATTGCTTGATATAATTGGAGAATATTATTTATAGTCCATATTGCCCAGCCCAACACAACAGACATAATAACGTCTGAATAAAGTGTATTTCTGCTCCCTGTAGATGATGAGAGCGACCTGGTTATGGAGACAGCCAACTTTCTGCAGCAGCTGTGTCTGCGGGCAGAGGAGCAGGTGGCTGCTGCTGGAGGCTGCCCTGCACAGCTCCTGGCTGGTCCTTCCACCTCTGCTCAGGGACCGTCCTGCACCCAAGACTGAGGCTCCTGAACAATGCTGACTCATCTCTTTTTGGCAATTTTTTACAAACGTTATGTATGGAGAGGTGTGGCGAAACAGAAACCATGTCAGCAGGGTACATCTTCTTTATATATTTAACGCCACACCGTTTAGTTTAAGATAATCAGTAACACAAAAGCAGCTGCTTCAGGTAACTTTACACACTGGAAGCTGTAAAACGTAGAGGTATTGGAAATCCTGTAAGTTGATTTCAGCAAACACCCTGTTGGTCTGATTCGTAAATAAGAGAGGCATAAAGTGAAATCTGATGTTGGTAATTCCAGCCTTTTCTGGGTGGAACAGTTGCTCAGTACTGTTGAAGGCACCATTTGGATGCATCTAAATTCCACCACTTAATCACAAAAATCTATGATTTGGCATCTCAGATAATAAGGATAGACCTCTTTCTTTCTCATTATGTTTCATTGTGTAAGGTGGTAGGATTATCAGTTTCTTAGCAGGGTACCTCAAAACGTTATGAATGAATTAGCATGTAGACCAGGGAAAAGGTTGTTCATAGGTCATAACAAGTGATTAATATGACTTTTCTGTTTGCATATCAACAGACATAGGAAGAGAAAAGTGCTCAATTTGCAGCCCAATGGGGGGTGTTGGAAATTTATATTTATATATATTTATATATATTATGTTGGACGATTCTACCCTCAATGACAACATCCGTTTTTTCAAATTCTCACTTTCAACAATATCGGTGCATTTCAAATATGGTACAGTTAAGGTTAGGGAAGGATTGTGGTTATGGCAAATAAAAAGGGAAATAAGTGCAGTTCTGTGTTGCAGTTACAGTTGTCTTTAGTAATGTCTGGAAACAGGAGTGCTATGGCAGGAGTATTATCCCCGTCTGCCATAGCATTAAACACAACGGTAACTGTCATGTGTGTAGGTCTGTGGTGGAAGAATTAGTTATTATTATTTACTGTAGTTCGAATACTAATACCACCCTGTCAGAATAATCCTGCATTCCTGCATTTAAAGGTACAATATGTAACATTTCTGCATTAAAATGTCTAAAAACGACAATACCTGTTATATATTTTGTTGAGTTGTGTACTTACACTATCCTAAATGTTTTCAAACCCAGAAAAATCTGTAATTTTATATCTGACACGTTATGTTTTGTCAGTGGCGTCATATAACTTTTGACCCCTCTGGTTCCTCTAACTTCCGTCAAAACACCCAAGTAGCAGCGCCTTCTGAGAATATAGTTCCCAGTATGTATACGGTTAGAAGATGGCTGTGTCTCATGTGACCTTGTTATTTGTACACGCTGTGACTATACAAATCACAACATGTAAATAGGAACATGTTGGCGTTATTTTGTCACTTAAAGGGAGCAGTAGGCTAGATGGAGTTTTCCTCCTTAAGAAATAAGGAAGAAGACATGCCTTTATTTATCCCACAAGGTGAAATTCACATTTTCACTCTGTCGTAGTTTTTTACACACATTACACAGGCCTGAACTACACACACATGCTCAGGACAGTACATGCACTAATGGAGAGATGTCGAGTGAGGGGTATTGGATGGATGAGTGCCCTTGTTCTAACATTACCCCAGTTACAACACTAGATGGCAGTTTTTCTCTCTTATGTTAAGACTGAATCTTAGTTTGAGGTTTACTGTTCTTCATAAGCGCCATCAAGATTGATGCTAATAAACCTTTTTTCATAGGATTAAAAAGATTATATTACGTTCCATTCAATTGTTATTCATTTCATTTTTTGATTTCGACGAGGTCATGGCCCCTGATTAGAGATTATTAAAAATGGTCATTAAATCAAGTTTCACAAAGCTTTGCTACTTGAACGTTAGTGCATCAACTAAGCCTAACTGATAATCTAGATATGAACTGCATGACAGCTTGAAGACAGATATTCAAAGGGATGCCAACAGGGTTATCAGGATAAAAAAGGCTTCTTCTCATCCTTGCATTCTCACACATGCTGAACATCCTTCGGCGATGCATTAGATTTCTATAGAGCTCTGTCTTCTGACTGCATTGTTCTCCGCTCTGCTCCCACGGGAGCACACTGACCCCTGTCACTGTGTTCACAGGACAAACAGCGAGCATGGCTGCTGTCACGCTTACTCAAGCCCTGTTCCTTTCCCCCCCTATTATTCCCTCTCTCCTTATCTGTGTGTCACACTCACTCTGGACTGCAAGCGAGCATAAAAGCTTGATCTCAAATTTCCGGTTTCTGAGATGTAAAAATTAGCGAACGCTCTGTCAGATCAAATGACTTCTTCGAAGCCCCCCAGGTTCTTTTTTTCTCAGCTGCTCCTCATCCACACCTCCACCTCGATGATGTGATGTGACAAGCACAGCTTTTTAGGGTAATTGGAGATCATTTTGAGAGCAAAAGAGGGGGAAAAAACTCCCTACCTCTGTGTAACAATAATGGCATGAGCTGGACACTTTTGGAGTGGATTTATTTCCAGTGGCACCAAAGAGGAGACAAGGAGAGCTGGAGTAAAGTCATTGTCAGAGAGCCCTGGGAAAGTCTTGTAAGTGGACACCTTGGGTCTTGGGGGCAAAGTTTCGGCAGGATGAAGGTGAACAGGAGGCTTTGTCTGGCTACTGTATGATTTGGATAATGGACATACACATTCATCATGGTGAGCTCATCCACTCAGCTTTGGCTGGATGAAGCTCAGTGAAAAACCTCCATCCGGAGCATGAAACATACTCGTCCTGCTATCAGCTGATTCCCACACTCTGAACATCACATCCCATCAGAGTCAAAGTCTGGCTTTGTATACTGTATGAGGTTTATCTGAATCACTACAGCAAGAAGACGTATATACTGAGGAGCTATAATCGAGGATGCACCGATGTATCCTCTGTGGAAGTCTTTTCACCCGTGGAATGTAAACAAAGAGGCGTGACAGAGAGAGAGAGAGAGAGAGAGAGAGAGGAGTAGAGGTGGAGAAAGGGAGATAACATATCCACGGTCCGGGTCATACAGCGGTTGGGTGAAATAACACAGAGGCCTAATTAATGAGGGAAATATTATTAACGTTCTTTATACGTGTTTGGTGTTTTAAGTCCCCAACGTCGACTTCAACAGATTCTCACTCCCATCTCGTAAAATATGGACGCTTGGTCAGGTGCCTTTGTCGTTGTCATTGATTCTAAAAGTCTCCTTTAGTGTCATATAACGCGCTTTATCTAAACGCGCTTGGTCGGGACTATTGGCGTTTGGACCTTTTGACGCAGTTATGTTAAGGAAAAGGTCGCGGGTGGGCTTACGTTTCCGTGACACACGGGAAGAACGGGACGGTTGGGTTTAGGAAAAGGTTGTGAGTGGGCTTACGTTTCTGTGACACGCGGGAATAACGGGACGGTTGGGTTTAGGAAAAGAAGAAAGCGACTTTAGGAAACGTGACACGCTTCCAGTCTCCTGGACATCCAGTCTCCTGGGTGAAAGTCCTGTGTTTGACCCATCCACCCCAACCAACCTCCTTACGCGGAATTTCGGCCTTACATACTACTGGCTACCGTAGTTGCTCTTAGTGTTATGTCATCTTCAAACCCCGTGTAGCTGCTGCTCTCCCCGATACGTTCTACAAACACGCTGAAGGACGCTTTTTTCGTCGCTTCAGACGCTGACAGCTACTGTCCAAACGTCCATATTTTACGAGTTCCTGGAAGGCATTAGGATTAGGCAATGGTTAGGTTTAGGGTTAGGTGCCTTGAAGTCGACAGTCGCAGCGCTGCCTTGAAGTCAATGTTGGGGGCTTAAAACACCATCGAGCTTCTTTGTAATGTGAGCATATCAGAGCTGCTGTCAGACAGACAGCTTAATTTGCAAGTGCATCCCCAGAGAGACGCTCAAGAAACAGCAGTTTAAAGCAACACTAGAGAACTTTTCCCACTTTGATCCCCCTACAGGTTGGAAGCGGAATTGTCCATTACATTACATTGTCCAGTTCATTCGAACTACAGATCCGCTACCCGATCTGGCAAACTTACATAATGTAATGTAATGGACAATTCCACTTCCAACCTGTAGGGGGACCGAAGTGGGAAAAGTTCTCTAGTGTTGCTTTAACTTCATTAGGATTATTCCAGAAGATTATTCCTCTGTCAGGTTATAAACCTCAGTCAGTTTTGCTGCTGAAATGTCCGACGATATCAGCTCATGTGACATTATTGCACATGTAGTATATGAACATTCTATAACTTTCTATAAACTTTGCACTAAAGGATTGTTATAAGGGAGTCCTATGAACTTTACCCCACATATACTGAAAACATCTGGAAACTGTTAACATGAGCAGAGGTCCCCCCAAGACTTTTTTGGAGTTATGCCAGATGAAAGGCATCTATTGGTCAGTCCTCTGGTCCAATGATATACTTACATATATCACGTCCTATGTTAATACAATGTATAGATATATATATATATACTGTGTTCACACAAAGAAAAGGCAGAACGACTTTTTGGAAGAATTCGGGTTGGTCGTTCTCCAAGCTCTCTGCAGGAGTTTGTAAAATTGATGCTGAATCTCTGATTGTAATAAACCTTTTTATAATCGAGAGCAGTGTCAACGAAGTTCCTTCTCCACACATCAACTACGCAGTGCTGCAACTAAATATACCACACACACACACATAGAAATGTTTACCAGCAGCCTCTCCAATCATTGAAGTAAATCCTTAAAGAAAACACTCATACATCATTTAAAAAGCAATGGAGCCTGCAGGGACTGTAGAGGGCCAGTAAAGTGTCCATGCAGGTCTCTGGGTGGAGGGTGGATGACTTTAAGCCTACACGCGATCCGGATAAAGAGCTGATCCACGCATTAATAATAGATAGATAGAGTGAGTTTGTGTGTATATAATATAGCTAAACGTGCTTTTCATACAAACATTTGTAGTGTTTTAAACTCAAATAGCTTATAAGTCTATATCCTATTTACTGTGTATGTATATTTTATAAATATGTGCGTGTTAAATACAACAAATAATGATGTACGACCCCCGTACATTCTTATCACATTTTGCTACGTTGTGAATTGAACTCAAAGTAAATATAGAACACTTCTCCTCTGACAGAAATCATAAAATGCAGCGTATGACAAAACAATAGACAGCTGCTGCAGTTGTGCTGCTCGTCATATTTAATACCGTTGCTTTTTAATGACGGCTTGGAGGCAGAGATGTCTCGTGTTTGTTTAAGTGACTCCTCTCTAGGTGTTAAATGACTCCTCTCTAAGATTGGGCATCGAGAACCGATTCCTACTTGGAGTCGTTTCAAAAATTACGATTCCAGTAGAATCATTTCTTCAGTGGAATCGTTTGGAATCATTTAGAAGATTTGGTTTCAAATCCGATCATCGCTTCCCAATTTAATATGCGTATGTTTGGAATTAAAGATGCAATATTTGGGAAATAGTAATGGGTCTTTTTGTTATCCTTATAATTTGTACCACCATTTTAAACGTAATCAACCTGTGCTAAGTGGACTGAGTTCTCGTGGCTCATGCATTCTGACCGATGCCCCATGATGATAGAGCTAAATCCTTCTTAACAGTAGGCTTGGCTGTCGTCTTCCCTGGCTGTAAATCAGAGAAATACGTTATTTTCTTTTTTTGTCACAGACGTCACATTGAAAAACAAAACAATAACCATCTAACACTCATCAGATGATTTTCTGTTGTATATATACAGTATATATTAGGGCTGTCAAAATAACGCGTTCATTTCGATTAATTAATCTGAGAAAAAATAACGCGTTAAAAAAAATAACGCAGATTAATCCATTCCAGCCGTTCTAGCCATAGACTGTATGGTTCTAGCCACCATTCGACTGTAATATGAAGGAGGAAGACGAGAATGTGCTGCCTGGATCATTAACTGGAACATTTACTTGTAAAAATCTTCTTCCTGCCAACCCTGGCTACCGAAATCTGGTGCCACTGATATGTCTGCTCTTCTCTCTGATGCTCTGAAACAGACGGCAACACTAACACCGCTGCACGTGACGCTAGTTAACACTATACTCGACAGCAGCGCATTGACATATATAAGAAACGTTAGCCTACTGCTAGCTAGTTAACACTACACTCGACAGCAGCTAACGTTAGCCTACCGCTATCTATTAGCTGGATTAAAAACGGTTAAAATGCTGACAGCTAATGCTAAACGGTGTAAAGTTTGACTGTGTTTTAGCCGTCTGAAAAACAACACAGACGGTGCGTTCAATGAAACTGGTAAACTACACCCACCTGGTGGTTGTTTTTGTCGTTCAACAGCAATTTACTAGTGAAATAAGTTATTGTTATTGTTATACATTATTATTAAATCATTTAATTTTGACCATATGGCCTTAGCAATAAACAAGCCGTTCTTTAATGTCACCAACTGTTGTTTAGTACCCTTTTTTTTTTCTTTTCTTTTTTTACTTTCTTAAAAAGTATCGGTTCAGGCACCGTTAATTATATATGCGATTAATTTCGATTAATTAATTACAGAGTATGTAATTAATTAGATTAATTTTTGTAATCGATTGACAGCCCTAGTATATATATATATATATATATATATATATATATATATATATATATATATATATATATACTGTATGTTATTAATATTACAAACAAGAACTTTACTTTGGGGAGACCCTTGATAAGCCTTTTAGGCTTTTGGCCTCCCTTGCATATTCTGCTGTTATTAATATTGTTAATGTTCTTTTTTCATGTGCTATTAAAGACATGAAATGACCTGTGTTCATATCAGCGCTATGGACTGTAATTTCAGAGCATGTTTGTGCTAATGCAGGTTTCCAGAAGGATGAGATCATTAAGAAAGCAACAAGGCTATCAAATGTTCCTCAAGCAGTCGGTGTTGACACCTAATACCTGATGAGGAACAAACAGCACAGCTTTCATGTTCAGCTGGCTGCAGGGTTGTGCGTGTCTTACAAAAGAATAGGAAACTCTGTATCCTTAATGTGTACTGTAGTGCACCATCTTAGCGCAATCATCACCAGTTATTACTGCTGAGCTTCATAGTAATGATCAGTAATGTAATGGTAAAAATAAGAACATCTCCTTACACGTGATTAGCACAAAGCTTACAACTGTCCTTATGAAGAACAATTCCACTTTACTCAACATGTTCAGGAAAAGTAACCTTCAAATAACTGAAGTTATTGCTTTTTAGTTAGCTCTGTGAGGTATACACATTCTGCATGAACTCTTTGTCCCAGATGTTCATACACAGAAAACCAAAGTGTTCCTATGCATGCATGTTTATGTTGTTTTGGGGGTCTTTCTAGTAAGCAGGGACAGTGATTGACTTGCAGCACCCTTCCCTTTGCTGTATGTAAGTGCGGAACACCTGACACATAACTTGAGCTCATATATGGGGAGCAGATTGGGCTTCATTGTCTTGTCCAATGACACATATTAATAATTCATTAACAAAGTATTTAAAGTCTGTTCTCAAGTAATCATAATTATCTTCTATATAATCCTGCTATCCCCCTTCCTTTTCACCACCTACACTGCAGACTTCAAGCACTGCACTGAAACATGCCTGCGCAGAAACATCTGCACAAATTCTCGGATGACACAGTCATTGTTGGGTGTGTGGAGAGTGGACGGGAGGAGGAGTATAGGGATGTGGTTGACCGCTTTGGGAGCTGGAATGGGGAGAATCACCTACAGTTGAATGCGGCAAAGACAGTGTATGTAACAGGATGCTCCTGATGTTCTATCGGTCAGTTGTTGCAAGCACTGTCTTCTTTGCTGTGGTGTGTTGGGGTGCCGGCATCAAAGCAAGGGATGCCAACAGACTGAACAAACTCATTAAAAAGGCTGAGTCTGTAGTTGGCGCGTAGCTTGCCTCTGTGGAGGAGGTGGTCAGAGACAGAATGCAGGTAAAACTGCGTGCGATTATGAACCATGACAGAAAACACTCGACAAACTCAAGAGCACCTTCAGCAACAAACTCATTCAACCCTGCTGCTCAAAGGAACGCTACAGTGCTGCACTAAAAAATATTTATTTACAATCATATCTATATATTTGCCTTATGTCATGTATCATGTATGTCATGTATCTATCACATTGTAAAGCTTTTCATTGTGCAATGCATTACCACTGTATTTGTATTTGTCTCCCTCCTCTAAAAGTGCATTTGTGTTGTATTGTATTGTGCTTGTATCACATTGTATTGTATTGTATTGTATTGTACTGTATCAATAGTATTGTGTTGTGACTGTTTAAGGTTTAAGGTACCTGGCTGTGAAGACACCTATATTTCCCCGCTTGGGATTAATAAATTCATCTATCTATCTATCTATCTATCTATCTATCTATCTATCTATCTATCTATCTATCTATCTATCTATCTTTATTCAGAGTTATTCAGGCACTATTTTTGAGTGACTCATAAATTATCAGGTAGTTCCTTACTTGTTCCTTACAAATTATTTGTTGAGGTGTTACTGGAGCTGTTTCAAGACAATCTACAAATGTTTGATTAGACCCTCCATTTCTTTAACACATTGCATTGTGGGAGAGTAGTGCACAAAACCAGACTCAAAACCAGTATTTATAAGCCTGCCCACTGTTTGTTTCTTTTAGTATAGTGTAATTAGTTATGTCACTTTTCAAGGTCCAAGGTTCATTAATTGTCATTCTACAACACAGGGTTGCACAACAAAATGCAAGTTGTAGTCATTTAATGCTACACAAGATTAAAAAAAAACAACCCAAAAATGGGTCATCAGGCCACTCCCAAAGAAACATAACCTGGACCCCAATTTAATCATTAACTACAGAGCAATCACAAATCTGACATTGTTTTCAAAACTTTTTGAGAAAGCAGTGGCTCAGCACTTTATAGATTATAGATGTATAGATTAGCTCTTATCCAATAACCTGTATTAAGCTCTTCACTCAGAACGTTCCACAGCACAGAAACTGCTCTGACAAAAGTGGTCAATGAAATTGCTTGAAATTGGCTCAGTTTTAATATTGGTGCTCCTAGACCTCAGCAAAGCTTTCCATATGATTGATCACCACATTTTATTACATTGCCTAGAAAGTTACATTGGTCTCACTGACACTGCTCTGTCCTGGTTTAGATCATACTAATCTGACAGATCTCGCTTTGTTTTACACAACAACTGTTCATCAGACCACAAGAAGATCAGTTATGACGTGCCACAGGGATCTGTGCTCGGTCCTATCTACATTAGTCATTAGTCATTAGGTCCCCATTTCTATGAGTTATCTGGTTGAAATATGCTTGATGTGCATTTACGATTAGTTCACAGTTACTTATCTTGAAAAAAATCTCAGGCTGTGCGCAGACTTGATGTGGTGGTGTGATTGGTACCGTTTCTGGTTTTAGGAAACATTCAAATAAAAAAAACACACTGAGTATATTGACCAACAGGTTGACCCTGATGTTAATTTGAGCAGCACAGGAGAGGCTGGACCACTAATGTAGAGGAGACAGCCACAACATCACGGACAGTTAATGAAGATTCAGATTAATTTATTGCAACTCATTCCAAATCAAGAAAAAGAAGAAAATAAGTTGCCCCGAAAACAATATCTGTAATGACTAACATTTCTGTGCAAAGAACAACAAATACAAAAACAGTCAACCAAACTGGTAGAAAAGATGCTATTTATTCCACTATATGCTATTATATCCACTTTGTTTTCATTAACATCATTATAATTGGAGAGAGAAGAGACATGTGATCCCTGTGAACCACAGAGTCATTGTCTGCTCAGGGTTTTCCTTCACTAACTTCCTGCCTGAATGACAAACAGGTGTGTCTGAATCTTTCTTTGATTGTTGAGACTATTGACTGCAGAACACACATGTCGACAGACATTCAGCAGAAGGCACCTTTCACAGCTTCAGCCTCAGGACACGCAACAAATGGACCTTTGAACGATTCTATTTTGGTCTTTTTACTGTGTATGATTGCAGATGATGCATTTCTGCAGCTTTTGATGTGGCTCCCACCCTCTCTTTGATGTTTACAAAAGCAAACATGTATTCATACTATAGGAAAGAGGAAGATTAGTACTTGTAGAGAGACTTTATAGGATGTAGTGTGGCTGTAAGCCAGCAGTGGTACAATATGTTCTGGTCTAGACTACAAGGCTTCCAGACAAGCACTTGTCTTACAACAAGTGACTTGTAAGAAATCCAGCAGTATCACTGACTGTGCTCTAATCCTCTATTCAGATATGTGTGAACTCTGCAGGGAGAACTTTGTGTTTGTTGTATTCAAAGAATGAAAGATGAATAAATGAATGAATGAATGTAAGACTCCAGGGTTCGGCAGGATGTGGAGTCAGTTCAGATGAAGTATTGTACAGTAAGCCTCTGCTTAAGGGCTGCATCAATAGACATGTAATTATAGCTGATGTTTGATGGCCCTGAAGCAAGCGTCAGAGACTGCTCTCATGTTGGAGGGACCAGGGTCAAACAGTTCACTTCCTTGCTTTAACACATTATCGCTCCTTTTTTCCACATTGTCCCAGCACCTTGTTCAGTGATCTGATCTATCTGACCAACATCTGACACAGGGAGCTCCATTCCACTACATACTGTATGACATATTGGCCCTGTCTGGCTCTGTTAAAGCCATAGTGTAGATTCAGATACATGTCAGGGTGCTTCTGTCCATAGCAGCATTTTTTTATTGGTCATTTAAAGGAACACACCAACTTATTGGGATTATTCACCGTATCCCCCAGATAAGTCCATACATACCCTCCTCATCTCCGTCTGTTTGACGCACCCACCGCTAGCCTAGCTTAGCACAGATCCTGGAGGTAACCAGCTCAATCTAGCCCACTGCACCCAATAAGTGACAAAATAACACCAACATTTTTATATTTACATGTTGTGATTTGTATAGTCACAGTGTCTACAAATAACAAGGTCACATGAGACACAGCTGTCTTTAACCGTATACATACAGGGAACTATATTCTCAGAAGGCGGAGTAATTCTGTTGTATGGGCGCGGTGTCTTTGTGGGAAAAGTAAGCTTGAAGCAACAGCAAGTATGGCCATCTCCACCTTTAATGAAGGTGCCTCTGCCATGCTTTCTGTTATGGCTTCAGAGCACAGTTGTGACGGTCAATTCAATGAGAGAAACTGATATGCTCAGGATCTTGAAAGCTGAGGCCGTCACAACTGCCAGTGCAAAATATAGGCGCAAGAGTCTGAGCACAGCTAGACAGGTGAAAAGGCATCAGCTGGAACTGGATGAGGGACCTACATATGAAGCCGGCATGGAAAATTAGGCTGTAGACAGTATCTAGGTTAGGACCGTTTCTTTGTTAACACAGTTTTTTACTGGGGTTCTGTTCAGTTGAAGGCCATAAATGCTGTGTTATACGTTTTGATGTGCTTTAGGTGTTGTTGTTGGTATTGTTGTTGCTAATGATTTGATGAGATATTGTGTCTGTAAATAGTTGTTTCCACTAAAAAAGTATGAATTTTTACAATACAAATCTTTGAAGGCCGTCTTCTCAAAATGGGTTTTTTCTCATACTCTGAGCCACAAATCTCCACTTTAGCAGTACATACACCAAACTTTCCAGTTGTATTCCTATTTATATTCTTAAGGTTTTTACAGAGGGGTTTGTTCATATATATCTGATTTATAAAAATTTTAAAAACTTGTAATATAAAAGAAATTTGACTTAATGTCAGTAATCAACTGGGGAAGTTTCATGCTGATATCTATTAGTCATGTTTTTTTTTTCCTATTCACCTGGGGTGTATCCCCTTAACATTCCTACACTTTACCTTGGTCTCTACCCACAGGATACTATCCACAAAGGCACACCAATTATTTTCCCTCTGCGGGTAAGACAAGTTAAACATCCTGTTGTCATCCAGAGCAGGTGATTCTATTCACTGTGTCCCTCAGCCCACAGCTTTCAGAGAGAAAAAACATCAACGGAGACATGGAACAATAACGCATGTTAACATGCTGCAGTAGCTGGAACAAGCCCCAGGCTCCCCGAGGGGAAGGGATCCCCTTCACAATTAAACAAAGTCTGGCCTCTGTTTCATCTCTGACTAATGCCTCTGTTGTCAGGGAGTTCATGTCCGCCTACAGCATTATGTCACAAACACAGCCCTGTAAACAATTTCCTTTTTCATTCATTATTATTTTTTATTTATTTCAACAACAATAATATAAAAAAGAACTTCAATTGTTCTGGTACAAAAATAAATTACATACTATTCACTCTGAAAAACCCATACAACTTTACCCTGCACATATTGTACATTACATTCACACTACAGGCTGCTATTGTATAAGTCTAACTTCACATTTGGAACTTTTATTAATTATGGCAACATTATGTTTTACATGTCTTCAATCCAACATCTGTTGAGCCTTTAACTATGTAATTGATTATTGTTTTTGATTATTTTACATGAACTAGCTGCCCTGTTGCACAGGACTACATCACCTTTAGTGCCAGTAGAAGACTCACTAACTGCCTGCCATGTTGGATGCCCACAGTATTAGTCTCTCAAAGGGGCAGATTCAGAACAAATGCAAGAGCGAGTAGTTTAAGCGAGGTAGAGCACCAAATGAACCATGAGCACATAACTCCCTCTAAAACCATATTGTCATTTTTACTTTTGTGATTGTGTTCAGAATAAACAAATAAGATATAACATGTTAGTCAGTGAGTTTTCGAGGTGTTGCTACTGTACGGTGTATTTTTAAACTTTGGACAGAGCTGGGCAAGCTGTTTTCCCCTGCAGATTATATGCTAAGCTAGGCTAACCATATCCTGACTCCAGGTTGGTACCTTACACACACACATGAGTCTGAAAGAAAGCAAATATCTGTTTCTTCCTTTTAAACTGTGTTTTGAGCTACAGACTAATCTGAACTAAAACTGTTTTCTATGTCACAATAATCTACGTTTAGAGACAAACCACACACTACTGACTTTGACCTCTATTTGGCTTGGCTCTTAAATATTTGTTAGTTGTCAGACTGCCTTGCGGCCGTCTCCTCAGGCAGTGCAGCCTTCCTCTGATGTTTCCTCTCTTTCCCACTGTGGACAGATGTGTCCTTGTGTCCTGAGTCATTCTGCTGTCTGGAGTAGCGCTTGCACTTGCAGGAGGTCACCACCGTGATCTTGTAGGTCCTGGAGCTGCCATCCTGGCACTGCAGCCGGATCCGCTGGCTCCTGGTCCGGTCAATGACGCAGCGCCACTCCTGGGAGTCGCGGCGGCTCCAGTGCCTCCCAGTGTAAGCCCCAATCCAGTTGGGCAGCAGGTGGGACGGCAGACACTCCCCAGCACACACCAGCTCCTTGATAGGGTTGATGCTGGTGCACTGGCCGTCAGAGATGTACTTGGTGGACCTCAGCTCCCTGCAGCCCATCTGGCTCTGCTCTGTGCCTGAGACATGAAAACTCAGTTAGATATATGAATGCTCCTCCATCTGTTCACAGGCCGTATTACAGAAACGTTGTACTGTAACTTACAGATCCTATCTGAACTGTTTGGTAACCATTGTAATTATGGGTTAAAGGACAAATCCGGCGCAAAATGAACCTAGGGGTTAATAACACATGTGTACCGAGTCGACCGTTCTCTGGGATGTGTTTTCATGCTAATCGAATGTGACCAGTTTTATCCATAGACAGTATATAACAATGGACCAACAGATCCCGTTGCTCTGGACGGAGACCAGTGAAGGCCTTTAGAAGCACTTTTCCGGTGATGGCTGAGCGTTACTGCGCAGCCTCCAACTGAGAGAGACGACATAAATGTGACATGAGCAACCAAGAGAAATCTCAATCATTCCCAATCTTGCAGAGACGGAGAGCGTAGGTATATGTAAGGAGATAACATGGACACAGGCTAATTATTGCTAACTAAAATGCTAGTTAACATTAGTAATTAAACTTAAACAGCTAATGTAAGTCAAAACTGCGTGCGAGCTTCTCCTGTACGGTAATTCCTCTACTATGCGACAGTAAGTCGCGTGGTTATGACACAATCGTTAACCTATTTTTATAAAAACGTCTGCTACGGAGCCATAACGTGAGGTACAAGGTAATGGAGCCTTTTATACATTGTCGTGTTTCTTTAGAAATAAACAATGGACAAAAAAAGTCTTTAAACGCTTCAGATGTAAAGTTATTCGCTGTCAAAGTGACGTCAAAATGAATGGCAGTCAATGAAATGCTAACGTCGGGTGATTGTTTGGTAGCATCAAAATGGCGCCATAGGAGGTTCGAGCTCTGAAGCGAAGCTTACCCCCTTGGTTTTATCGCGAACCGCTAATTAGCTTATGAAGCTAGTCGTCGGGGCACGGGTAAAGTAAAAAGAAATCGCTATTTCTATAACACTAACAAGGCTCAAAATAGCACCACACTTCCACGGTAGCATAATGAGGGTCCCTACATGTGACCAGTCGAACGACAAACGCTGTGCAACCAATAACCAGTAACATAGCTCAAGCACGGCGTTCGTTGTTCGACTGGTCATGACGGTTTTCCCAAGATGGCGCCCGCATGTACAAATGGTACTGTCTTTATAAACTATCTTTTTAATAAACTGTCTGTACACTTACAAAGTTCTCAATGCTTCGGTTTACATGTAGGGACCCTCATTATGCTACCGTGGAAGTGTGATGACTAGCTTCATAAGCTAATTAGCGGTTTGCGATAAAACTGGTCACATTCGATTAGCATGAAAACATATATGTGTTATTAACCCCTAGGTTCATTTTGCACCGGATTTGTCCTTTAAGACCTGATGTAGGAAAAAAACCATTACGAATGAACAGTTCCTAAGTCAATGCTCCTACTTTAAGTTAAGCTAGGAAAAGTGTTACACAGGCATCCTAACTTCCCAAATAAACTCTCTTAACTTTTTAAGGTCTTTTTTCTGGCCGTCCTACACACAGAGTACGCCAGGCAGACACAAAGGTGACAACCTTGCAGATAGATGTGGTAGAGACAGATTCAGACATAGGCTACCTTCAGCGTCTGTGGACAGCTGCAGACTTGTTCCGGTCATGTGGACGCGCAAGCCGTTAAATTCTGGGAAAGTGGGAATGTGACCACAACAATGCATGCAAGATAATGGCTGGGCGACCGGTACATGTCCACAGCTGTCCGCAGACGCAGAAAACGGAAATTATGTCCAAGCTTCCCTGACGGGTGAACTGGGACTCAGTTTCCTGCTTGCGAATAACAGTTAATGATCAGGTTGACAATTGGTCAGAAAAAAATTCTAAACTAGCATCCTTAGTTTCAGGCTTATGTTGGACTAATCTAGATGATATGGAATGTACATGCAGGTCAATCATTGGGGGGGTTATTTCCCTCCAACCCACAACAGGGACTTTAGAGGGACGATGGTCCCTGTATTAAGTTATAAGTTTCTGTTCTTGTTCCGATGTTCTTGAATGTGTGTTACTTTTTTCAAAAGTGGGGGAGATCTGTTTTTGTAAGTTGTGTGTACGTTAATGTAAGTTATCTGCATCTGCGGAAGGGAATACCTTAAAAAAAACATAGTACCCAATATAATATGTAATATGGCAATCAAAACTAAAACCTTGAGTATAGGCACCACATGGTTAATGTAATTTCTCTGAATGGTAATGGGCTTCTCAGCCCAATCAAACAAATATAATTCTAATAAAAAGAGAGAACATAGGCATTGCATTTCTGCAAGAAACTCACATGATGGGGATAGAACACGAAAACTTAAAAAACAAGGATTCAAGTATATTTTTCCTTTTCAAATGGATCAAAACATACTAGAGGGGTAATTATACTGATCTCCGAAAGAGTAACATACGAACACATCTACTAGTAAGGAAAGTAGGGCTGAACGATTAATTCCATTTGCGATAATATCGCGATATGTTAAAACGCGATTTCCTAATCGCAAAGGCTGCGATTTGGTCACATGACTTGCGAGAGCAAATCAGTCTGTACTCCGCAGAGAAAGCATCAACTTAGCATGCTAACGCTACACTGTACCTTGAGCTGATTTCTGTCATTCAAACAACTCTGAGTTGTAGTTTAAAACTTTTACAGCCATTTTAATAAAATGAAGGGTTTTATTCTGGTTCGAGTCCATACGTGCAGTTAATGGATACAGACACGCAGAACTGAAGGCTCGGTTGGCAACTAGCTCTGATTAGCGGTTAGCTCCGGTTAGCGGTTAGCTCCGTTATAAAGATATGAGTGGAGGAGCTGCCACTGAGAGGGGTAACAATCAGACTCTGATAAATGACGTTCGGGGAGCGTTCACAACAGCGTGGCCGCAGTGTTTCAACGGTTTTATTAGTACAGTTAATCCCATGGCAAGAACACCAGCAACTAGCTAACGCAACGATAGCCTCTCTGAACAAGTGCACACGGCAGCACGCAACTTCACGAGGGGGAGGGGCTGGAGGCAGCTCCTCTCTGTGCACTGTAAAAAAAAATACACTGTTGTGTGTGTGTGTGTGTGTGTGTGTGTGTGTGTGTGTGTGTGTGTGTGTGTGTATATATACTATATTTTTACTTTTTTAACTGTGTAGTGTGTAATTGTGTGTTGTTCATACTATAAAATGATTTATTGTTTGTCTTTGTTGAATAATACAGAAGACAAAGAGCTTAAAAAAATAATCGAATCGAAATCGCAATATTTGGGGAAAAAAATCGCAATTAGATTATTTTCAAAAATCGTTCAGCCCTAAAGGAAAGGGAAGGCAGTTTCATACTGATAGAGGGAAAAGTTGATGAAAATGTGTTCCCTCTACATTCACTCAGGGCCAGATGTCTATATACAAATACTGGATAGGATTGTAACAGGGTGATGTCAACACCACTCTGAACCCTCATCTTGACTCACCAGGAATGATAAAATCCCATCCACCAAAAATAACAAGAAAATAAACTCAGTAATATCAGAGATAGGACTGATCCATCAGGTAAAGACTATACCTTCTCTCCATGTCCACATTCAACATACTTAAGAATTGATTACTTTTTATTATTTGGATAACGGATAGCAGCAGAGTGCAAAAAGTGTCATACTGGAACAATGGATCTTGAAAAACCAAGTCGGAACATAAGAAGTCAATGGATCCCAAGATTAAAGTAGAAATAAACTTTAGAAACAACAACAAAATAAATGCCCCCAAAACTAAGGACACCAACCACCAAATAAAGGACATTAAAGATTGCTTAAAGGAATATTATGAAAAAGTATATTCACAACCCCAAGTCGACAATGACCAGAAAATGGAGACACTAATCAAATCATTACCTTTGCCAACCCTTACAGATAGTGGTGGGGAAAAAATCGATACAGCATAGTATCGCAATATTTTCCGTGGCAATACTGTATCGATCCACAGACGCCAGGTATTGATCTTTTATTATATATTATTATAAGTGTTGGTCAGTTTGTCTGCTTGACAATCCCATTTTGCAGCAATAAAATTGAAGTGAGATGAACAAACTGAGAAATTTATCTTTTTAGATAAAACAGTTGTTGACAAAGTTTCCTTTTGGGGACATCATTTGAAATTGGAAAAAATGTGCAATATATCGCAGAATATTGCAATATGTTTAAAATTGCAATAATATGGTATCGTGACATAGGTATCGTGATGATATCGTATCGTGAGGCCTCTAGTGATTCCCACCCCTACTTACAAAAGACCAAAATAAAAGTCCAAAACCAAAAGTCTCAAAGAAGCCCTGACACCTAAAAACATTCAACTGGGTCCTGACAGAGGAGGAAACTCAAGCCTCATGGAAAGAAGGGAACATTTCAGTTATACCTAACAGACAGAAAGATAAATTAGAGTGTGCAAGCTACAGACCAATTAGCATGCTAAACCTGAATTACATTTTTTTTTCCTTTAATCATTGCCAAAAGACTTGATAACAATCTACCTGAAATATGATAGAAACTCCCATTGCATAAAATATGGATGCTTGGTCAGGTGCCTTTGGTGTTGTTACTGACGCTAATAGTCTCCTTTAGCATCATATCTAAACGTGCTTTATCTAAACGCACTTGGTCGGGACTATTGCCGTCACTTTTGACACAGTTAGGTTAAGGAAAAGGTTGTGGGTGGGCTTACGTTTCCATGACACGCAGGAAGAACGGGACAGTTGGGTTTAGGAAAAGAAGAAAGGACGGTTGGGTTTAGGAAAAGAAGAACGGGACAGTTGGGTTTAGGAAACGTGACAAGCGGGACACGATCCCCGGTCTCCTGGGTGAAAGTCCTGTGTTGTTTGACCCGTCCACCACTCCAACCAACCTCCCTACGCGGATTTTCGGCCTTTCATACTACTCGCTACCATAGTCGCTCTTAGTGCTACGTCATCTTCAAACCCTGTGTAGCCGCTACTCTCCCTGGTGCCTTCTACAAACACGCTGAAGAGCGCTTCTGACGCTGACAGCTACTGTCCAAACGTCCGTATTTTACGAGTTCGGAGTGAGAACGGGTTGATATGGACCAAACAGGATTTGTCCAGTCACGTCAAAGTCCTGATAACATTAGAAGAACTTTACAAAACATTAGACATATTAATCAAAACAAAATACAGGCTATGCTGATAAGCATATATGCTGAAAAGGCTTTTGATTCAGTTAGATGTAAATTCCTATTCAATTTCATGGAGAATTTGGGGTTTATTCGAACAATCATTAGGACGTTAGAGTTGGGCCATCAGTTAAAATTGAGAAAATGAATAAAGAGCTCAATGATTGCTTTCGGTTTGAGAGATCCACAAGACAAGGCTGCCCAATAAGTCCACTTCTATTCACGATTATCATTGAACCATTGGCACAACGGATTAGACAGGTCCTTAAAGAGTAAGTACCGTTTTCTTCAACCTGGACCCTATTTTCCTATGTATTGTGTGTGATTGATGGGAACAGCAATCTTTGACATTGGTCCAGTATTAAGCAAGATCGCTGCAGTCAGCAGCGGCGAAACAAGCTACAATGTTAGTTAATAGGGCAATTGTGCAGCTTGTATTTACCTTCACAACAGTGCTCGTTTTGCCACTGACAGGCTCAGATTAATATTCTAAGTGTCTGACGACATTATGGTAAGGATTTCTAAGGAGGCCGACCTTTCTGTTAAAGAGTAAGATCCTTTTTTTAAATATAAAAACATCCGTGAAATTGCGTTCGCTAAAGCTTCCAGACTCCATGTAAATAAACAGTAATTTTAGCATTGTAAAATATACTTCATTCAAAGTCGACAAAAACAAAATAAAACTATGAAAAGCCGTTTTGGCTCGTCTTTCCACTTTTCCAACCATCACAACTCTAGTTTTGGTTGAAATAAACACAGAGTTTACCGATTTACATGTGAAAATATGTTGGCTCTATACACGCTAAAATTAAATGGAGTCTAGTGGATTTAGCGCTAGCGACTTGTTTCTGGTTAAACAGAAAGGTCTTAAAGAGGTTTTAAAGGTCTATCTCTGTAGAGATCCAGTTGGGACTGTGATGAACAGTGGCAATTATAGTCACAATAAAGATAATGGAACTATGACTAGTAGTAGTAGTAGTTCATGGCAAAAGGAGGTCGGTTTCTGTAGAAGTCTATGAGAAAGTGATCCACTTCTCACTTGATTTATTACCTCAGTAAACATTTTCATAATGAGTTTATGGTCTCAATTGTTAGTTTTAAGTCTTCTACAATACAGAATGATGTTAATTTTTTGAATGATGGTTGATTTTAAAATCGGCGATAAAGCAGGGGGTGTTGTAAGGCGTGGCTATGATGTGATTGCCAGTGAAAGTGTGTAACGTAACATAGAGTGTAAGCAGCTCCTCCCTCACTCCTCCCTCTCGTCTAAAATTGTCACATCCGCAACCAGGATGGCTGCGCCCGTAACGGCAAACTCGACCTCTCATAGCAGATCTCCACAAACCAATGGGTGACGTCACACATGCTCTGTCCATTAATATTAACAGTCTATGGCGGCGGGTAGAGACAGAGAGTCAGAGGAAGGCAGGGAGAGGGTAATACATAAATGTGACATTATGAAATAAAAGTCCCCCCAAGCATTTTCAGTGTATAGGTTTCCAAAGTCATTTTAGCCTGGGCTGAAAGCAACACTGGTACATCGGCGCTGTTGCCTTGGAAATTACATCCGGTACCAGAATATGAAAAACTCAGTGGCGCCAGGCAAACAAGCAAGCAGCCAGGCCCGGCAGCGGCCAGCAGCACCAAGGGGGTAAGCGAGCGTCCACAAAGTGTAGCTCCTATGGCGCCATTTTGTTGCTATCAAGCCATCACCCGCCGTTAGCATCCCATTGACTGCCATTCATTTTGACGCCACTTTGACAGCAAATAACTTTTCATCTGAAGCATTTATAGACTCTATTTGTCCATTGTTTATTTCTAAAGAAACACGACAATGTATAAAAGGCTCCATTACCTTGTACCTCACGTTATGGCTCCATAGCAGACGTTTTTGTAAAAATAGGCTAACGATTGTGTCATAACCACGCGACTTACTGTCGCATAGTAGAGGAATTACCGTATAGTACAGGAGAAGCTCGCAGGCAGTTTCAACTTACATTAGCTGTTTAAGTTTAATTACTAATGTTAACTAGCATTTTAGTGATCAATAATTAGCCTGTGCCTATGTTATCTCCTTACATATACCTACGCTCTCCGTCTCTGCAAGATTGGGAATGATTGAGATTTCTCTTGGCACAGCTACCAGAAGACTTACAACTTTCAGACTCACGTTGCTTACGTCACATCTACGTTGTCAAGCTCAGTTGGAGGCTGCGCATCAACGCTCCATCACCAAAAAAGTGCTTCTAATATACTTCACTGGTCTCCGTAGAAAACAACAGCGTCACTTTGTCCATTTCTTTTACTGTCTATGAGCAGCGCGCGCGCGCGCGCGCGCGCACACACACACACACACACACACACACACACACACACACACACAAGCAGGACAGAGACGGAGCAGAAGAATGGCAGAGAGGAAGAGAAGCGCCGTGTGGCTATATTTTCAGGCCAAAAATGAAACAACGGCAAGCTGTATAATTTGTAAAAAGGCTGTAAGATAGGCTACAGTGTTGACACAACACATTTATACAAGCATATGAAAATCCTGTCCTGGGTTTAAACTTATTAATAATCCAAAGGAAAAATCACAAAACCACTTAAAGGTCATGAAAATTAATTCAGATTTAGCAATACAACTTAATATATTAAAAAGTATCGGTATGTATCGGTATCGGTGATACTGGCCCTGTATTTAGCCTACTTGGTATCGATCAGTACCAAATTTTGCAGTATCGCACACCACTAATAAGCACTACATGTCTGTGTGGACAGCGGATCCCTCTGGTGCACCAGTAGCCTTTTCATTTCATGTTTGTTTCAAGTTTGATTATGAACAATATACAGAGCTGGTTTAATATTGTGACACACGTTTGACAAATGAATGGATGGGTAGATAGCAGCTGGTTTTTAACTTACATTGCAAAATCCATTTATTCTTTTCTTTCTTGCGTTTTTGTCCCTTATTCTCTTGTTCTTCCTATCTTCTTTCTTTCTTTCTTTCTTCCTAAGTCCCAATATGCATCGACTCACTCACTTTGAAACAATATGCGTCAAGCTTTACTGAGCAAGACAAGCCATAGGCTACACTTAGACAAATGTTAAAGTGCTGTAACTGCGCATGCGGACTCACCGTTCCGCACAGCGTCCCCCAGCCGCCTCCCTCCGTGCCTCGGCCGGTTCGAGTCCTCCTCCGCCGGCTTGTCCTGAGTGTCCTGGGCCGGCTCAGTGTGTCCGGACTCTGTGGCGGCGTTGTGAACAGCTGAGCTGCGCGTGCTCAGCAGCAGGAGCGCAAGGAGCGCGAGCAGCTGGAGTCTGCTGGCAGGACGGAGCATGACTGATCTGAGAGCTGCTGTCAGGGACAGACAGGGTTCCACCTGACCTGATCAAAACTGATCTGAGAGCTGCTGTCAGGGACAGACAGGGTTCCACCTGATCTGATCTAAACTGATCTGAGAGCTGCTGTCAGGGACAGACAGGGTTCCACCTGATCTGATCTAAACTGATCTGAGAGCTGCTCTCAGGGACCGAGTTCTAACTGACTGATCTGAACTGATCTGAGAGCTGCTGTCAGCTGACAGCAGGGGACCGGGTTCTGACTGACTGACTGACTGATCTGATCCGACAGATGCTGTCAGGGACAGTGTTCTGACTGATGAGCGGCAGCTGTGCTTTATATATCCAGCGGGAGGAGCCCTGCCCACCTGACAGCAGCTGCACCCTTCTGCTGCTCCACAGGTCTCAGCAACAAGTCACAAGTGTTCAGCTCATCAGTAGCCTAAACCATAGGATGCTTGAGGTGTAGGATGCTTCAGCTCTGGAGCCTCACTGGAGAATACAATGTTACTGCTCCTGATGAAAATGTAGCTTAAATCTGTATTATAATTTTCAACTTTTATTTTGAAAATATAAACATAACTTCACCAGTGCCACACCCTAGAATTTAAATATACTGTAATGTTGCTTTACATGAAAAGAAAAAAGGAAGCAGAACTCCCATATTGACATATGTGCCTCCATGACTCCATCTTTTCTCTGACTCGCATCATTTCTAAAAGAAAGAAACACGTGTGCCACTGGAGGCCATATCTTTCTGTTCCTCAGCCTATGTGACATTCTTTCACATGCAGTAGCCTAACAATTGTCGTCCAGAATTCCGGTTCTTAAAATGTTTTCATCCAATAAGTATTGCTGTCTTTGTCCAGTCCTTCAAACAGATCATAATAAATAAAATATAATAAAACAATGTTATGTTTTAGACAGAATACAGACTGCAGGCCTGTAACATCAGAATAACATGTGAATCAGATGGTGGATTGTCCACAGTAGGTTACATAGTGTCCCTTCATCTTCCTCAAATGTCCAGCAGGCTACAGACTCTTTCAAACTGGATGTCAAATGGAACTGTACTGTACCTGAAGAAGGTTTTTTGTCTCCACCTAGAGGCTGAACATGGTTCAGTTTGGTAAACACTATTACTGATATATAAATCTGTTGGATAGGCTGCACCAAAATATCTTGAGTTTACCATTAAAATATTCTTGCTGAGTTACTTTTTATACATCCATCTATAATATATTTCATGTGGAAATCAACCAGCATACACCTGGAGGCTCTATGGCAGTACACGCTGTGATTTGTTGGCTTGCCAAGAATAAAGAAAGCACAGATAAGCATGTCTGTGTGGACAGTGGATCCCTCTGGTGCACCAGTAGCCTTTTCATTTTATGTTTGTTTTAAGTTTGATTATGAACAATGTACAGAGCTGGTTTAATATTGTGACACAAGTTACACAATGAATGGATGGGTAGATAGCAGCTGGTATTTGACTTACATTGCCAAATCTATTTGTGCCCACTATTATTGAACTTTCTTTATTTCTTTCTTGCGTTTTTGTCCCTTAAGCTCTTGTTCTTCCTATCTTCTCTTCTCTTCTTTCTTTCTTTCTTTCTTTGGAAGTCCCAATATGCAGTGGAAGCCATTACCTTTCTCTTTAACTTTTAAATCCTGATGGTAGCTGTAATGACTCTGGCCACCTGTTCCTGCATGGTGCATAACCCTGGCCAGCTGTTCCTACATGGTGCAGGACCCTGGCCAGCTGTTCCTGCATGGTGCAGGACCCTGGCCAGCTGTTCCTGCATGGTGCAGGACCCTGGCCAGCTGTTCCTACATGGTGCAGGACCCTGGCCAGCTGTTCCTACATGGTGCAGGACCCTGGCCAGCTGTTCCTGCATGGTGCAGGACCCTGGCCAGCTGTTCCTGCATGGTGCAAAACCCTGGCCAACTGTTCCTGCATGGTGCATAACCCTGTTTTTCACTAACAAGGTAGTGATGGAGTTTTTCACACTATTATCATGGCTGAGCCTGAAAAAAAGAAGCAGAAAGCTAGGAAAGCATTGTCGGAGGAACAGAGAAAGAGGAAACGACAGACTGACCGAGCGAGGAGTCAGACACAAGTAAACATAGGAGCTGCCAAATATCTGTTCCGAAGCTGTAGGGGGAGCTCTATAGAGAGTGGAGTCTTTCCGCTTCCTGGGAACTATCATCTCCCAGGACCTCAAGTGTATCAGAGGATGTACTTCCTGCGACAGCTGAAGAAATTCGACCTGCCAAAGACAATGATGGTGCACTTCTACACAGCCATCATCGAGTCCATCCTCACATCCTCCATTACCATCTGGTACGCTGCTAGCACAACCAAGGACAAGGGCAGACTGCAGCGTGTCATTCGGTCAGCTGAGAAGGTGATTGGCTGCAATCTGCCGGCGCTCCAGGACCTTTACGCCACCAGGACTCTGAAGCGTGCTGGAAAGATTGTTGCTGACCCCTCCCACCCCAGGCACAAACTCTTTGAGTCACTCCCCTCTAGCAGGAGGCTGAGGTCCATCAGGACCACAACCACACACCACATAAACAGTTTTCCCCCTCCGCCACTAGCCTTATTAACAAGGCCCGGAACCCACCCTGACTCCCTCCACACCCCACCTCTGGCTCTACATGCCACTGTACTTAATCTGGTCTTTTTATCTTAATTTTTACTCTCTTATTTTTAATACATTCTGTGTATATAACAATCAGACTGTTAATGGAAACAATACAGCATTTCACGCAGAGCGTATGCTCAAGTTGGCGTCTCTTCGGTGTGTTCTGAGGCACTTTTTGGACCTCGGGGACCTGACTGATCAGTCCGACTGACTTTTCTGCCGACGGTCGGCCGTCTGGTTGGTGTGTAACTACCTTAAGGGGTAAAGTCATAGAGAGCGCGCTCTCTGTGTCAAATATCGCCGCAGATAGGATTACATTGTTGTTAGTAGTTGAAAGCCCCCATGCGATGTAGACGTCAAGTAGAACTTGTAGCCTAATAGTAATTGTGTTGTTGTGTTTGTACGTTTTATGGATGTATGATGTTGAAACAAGGGGCCAGAAAATACCACAAGCCCCGCCCCCCTTTTGCCCCCTCGTGGTGCGATGGTGCGCACTGGACCACTGCGCCACCTTAACAGCTGCATTGTGGATGAGTAGTGGGGGATGCAGTGGCGTAGTCTACGTGATACGCAGGTATAGGCCTACGCAGTATACCCACTAAGAAAGATCCAGGATTTCCATATACCCACTCAAAAATGCCCAATGACACGCAACATTATATTTTTGATATATTTTGAATTGTCGTCTGTGTTTTTCTTCTTTGCATAGGCTAAATAAAGGTATTTCCACCGTAAATTGCTGCATAAAAGTGTATCCAAATGCAGGAAATGAAGTCTTTGATGCTCAAAATTTCCCTGGGGGAGGACACCCAGACCCCCCAATATGATATGCCCCTCTCTTCAGGAAGCTGAGAAGGTCTTCCTCTCTGGGCCAGTTTATCATCACAGGTAAGAGTAACGTTACACAATGCCATGAAATCTTTATCAACTATTTACTAGAATTAGTTAATATCTTAATTTAGAAGTAGTAATGCTAGTGAATGCATCTTATTGAAGTGTTACCAATATTTCATCATTGAGGTTCTGTGATCCTCCACTGTTGGGGGGCGGGGTGTGGAATCTGTTTAATATATTGTTATTTTTTACTGTTGTTTCCAAATAAATTAGATTAATTAAAAATTGCCCAACATGCAACTCTTAGCAACCAAATTGGAAGACATAAAGTAGTATTTGGATGAAATAAACCTTTAAAACTATAAGTAGTTGGACAGAAAGTAGGATTAGGGTGGAATAAACCTTTAAAACGGTATAGTGTCCACCGGAAGGGGAGGGACTTCCCCTGCAGTCAGATGAAACACCCCCCAGCCACCAGGGGCGCTGCGCTGCTCGGTATACGCATGAATGTAGGGGACACGTCATGCAAACAGCAGCTTTACCCTTCTGAGCATGCGCATTCACTCCTTCAATATCCGAGATTGGAAGAGCAGCAGTGGACGGTAATGGTCTGTTCCTTTATTTCTTTTAACTGTACAAACTGCACTTATTTCTAACTTGGTATTTTAGAATGAGATACGTGAACATGACTGGCTCAGTTTGAATGATGTAGACGCTGTTGTTTAGTGTAGCGTTAACGTTAACTGTTAGCTAGCATTGTCTCTGTCTCTGGGAGCTAACGTCACATATAGCCGTAACGTTAACGGTATGTCTCGTCTTGTCCACGTAAGCGTCTGGAACAGTGTCGAGCACTTTGACGTTAGAGCGAGCTACAAATGTCAAACACAATGTCAATTGAGGAATGCTGTCAACATTTAGAACAATTTGTAAATAAAGCTTTATTTAAAATCTGGAAACCTCTGGTCGGTTTACAGCTAACATACAGACATATTCAGTGCTTCCATAAACATGTCTTCTGCTGTAGTTTGTGTAAATGCTGCTAGCTTCATTAAAGTAGAGATTGAGCCTTGTTCAGTTCACAGCCAGATGGCTGCACTGAGCTAGCGAGTGTGTGAGCTGTCAGATTTGCTGTCTCCTTTGCAGATGATGATGATGATGATGATGATGAAGATGGTGCTGCCTGTGTTTCTGCTCCTGGCTGTGTTGGGCCTGGGCTCCGGAGAAGAGGGAGCCCGCCTGCTGGCCTCCAAGTCCCTGCTGAACCGCTACGCTGTGGAGGGCCGAGACCTCACCCTGCAGTACAACCTCTACAATGTGGGCTCCAGGTCAGGCTCAGTGCTCTGCTCCAGCTTCTCTCTCTCTCTCTCTGTGTGTGTGTGTGTGTGTTGATATTATAAACTGTGAATAAAACTAAACAACGGCACAGTAAAGGTTGAGACACCGCAGCCATCTGCGCAGAGCCGTTGCAACA
Organism: Sander lucioperca; assembly: GCF_008315115.2. Classification (NCBI taxonomy): domain Eukaryota; kingdom Metazoa; phylum Chordata; class Actinopteri; order Perciformes; family Percidae; genus Sander; species Sander lucioperca. Next base: position 7,430,816 of record NC_050188.1, on the reverse strand, counting down.
CGCGTACACAATAATGGTGAGACGTCACGTGAAAGCAGTTTTTCTGCAGTAATGTAAATACGTTAGCCATAATGTGCTAATCGCTATGAGCATCACAGATTGGACAAACTGCATGGGACTGGAGTATTAAAACTGCCTGTGTTGACATTGTTTGCTTGCAGCAGGCCCCAGCCAGATAGGGGGGGGTGTTCTCTTTGGACTGTGCCGACATCAGCAGCACCAAAAAAAGTGATCCGGTGATTTTCCGTGGGGGGGGTCAATGAAACGTCCCATTTGTGTGTTGTGTTCTCAAACCCCCCAACAAAGCACAAGTAAATTCACAGTTACCGTTTTCCGTCACATCGTTTATAGATCACGACGTTTCCAACCGCACTTGAAGGCATCTTTACTTCACAGGAGTGAGGGAAGGAAAAGAGACGAGCGAGACATAGCGAGTGCTTTGTTGTTGCAGAAAACCTTCTGCTATTCCACAAAACTCCTGGGCACTTCAGAGCTTGTGTTTGGTGTTTTAAAACTTTCTCGTGGCAGAGATAGAGGCAGTGATGTTTCCCGTTCCCCACACCGACTCAAAACAATCCGACAAGTCTGATCTACGCGCACATGACTGGCCATCGCAGCGGGACGCAGGGTGGAGTTTCTACAAAAGTTGAGTCGGTCTCAACTTTTCGCCACAGGGCTGCTGTTTTTTTGAATGTTCCCCCTGCGTGTTTTTTTCGGAATTGGAATGAGGCAAGAAACATCAAGGAGAAACCTCCGAGCCGGCTCGTCTGCGTAGTTTTCTCTTTTAGCAACCGTGCTAACAGCTGTTCATGTCACTTTGTGCGTAACAGTGAACTCAATCATGGGTACCATAGTGACACGGCATGCGGCTGACAGCTTTTTCAGACTTTAATTGTGATTTAATTTGAGTGTTCTGATATGGAACGGTGCGCTCTCTGGGCCAATGGGTCTGACTGTCTGCAGCAGCACACAGCTGGCTGCAAGGGCCCAGTCGTCGAATCAAGGGGAGGGTCCACTTCTTGCAGAGTTGTTGGGAGCTTGTAGGGAGCTGAATGTTGGGGACACATTGTGTTGTTTTAGAGATGCTTGTGTTTGTCCAGTACCAGGAAACCCTGGTTGATCCCTCAGCAGCTGGAAACATGTGGAATGTTAGCAGAATGTGACAAATATAGTACTATAGCTCTGCTATTGTACTGGGTTATTTATCTGGGTGTGTTCTGGAAACATTGGTCAACTTTAGATAAACAGATGGATATAGAGTTGTATGAATGGCTGGCTCCTAAATGATGGGACGAACTCCCTATTGACATCAGGACAGCTGAATGTCTACACATCTTCCGCGCGGCAAAATAATAATAATAATAATAATAATACTTACATGTGACTCTAGTTTGTTGCTAATGTACTTTCACTTGATTCTTGTGGCCGGAGTTTGGACCTTCATGGTTGAATGCGCTTAATGTTATCACTTTGGGTAAAAGGGTCAGCTCAATGACCTGTAATGTATCTGAGTGTCCTCTCTCTGTCTGTCTCTACAGTGCTGCTCTGGAGGTGGAGCTGTCGGATGATTCTTTCCCCCCTGAAGACTTTGGAATCGTTTCAGGAATGTTGAATGTCAAATGGGACAGGATTGCACCGTATCCTTGAACTGAAATGTCTTGTTATCGGTCCTCTCAGCCTGCGGTTGTTGCTGCTGTAGGATGGGGTCAGTTGTGGAGTTTAATGGGAGAATGTGTGCTGACTCAGGGCTCCACACTGACACCGATTCGCTCTATTGTCAAACACTGCTGTTAGCAGCACAGTGACTCACCGTCACAGATGAAAAACGGGGGCAACTGAGCATGGAGTAAAAAGAAGTTGAAATGACTTTTTAACATCACAGACAGCTGAACCTACAACGCAGTAGAACTGATGGGGAGAGTTGTGTTCAGGTGGCAGAGATCGGAGCAGTCAACACACAGTGTGTGTATGAACACACAGCACACACATGAATACAGCAAAACATATTAGCACATTGTCACACAGAACACTTTCAAATCAATGTTGGGCTCTGAAGTGTCAAACATATCTCTCTGATGTAACAACCAAAAGTCGAGAGAGACGCTCAGGTCGTGAGATTTTTCCACGTTTTGAATTGGTTTCAGATATGCATGCATGCATGGACTCTTGATCATTTTCCAGTTGTCAGATTTAACTGTTGAACTTTCAGAGCCAGCAACGTGTCTCACACAGTGGTGCTGCGCCCCCTGAAGGCTGGCTACTTTAACTTCACCTCTGCCTCTGTCAGCTACCTGGCCCAGGAGGGAGGACAAGTCGTGGTAAAAGCCCTTTATCTTGATGGTGGAAGCAGTTAAAGTGTGTGGTGCAGTGAAGCTGAATCAGGTGTGTGTGTGTGTGTCTCCTGCAGGTTGGCTACACCAGCGCCCCCGGCCAGGGAGGCATTCTGGCTCAGCGCGAGTTTGACCGCCGCTTCTCCCCCCACTATGTAAGTGTTCCACTAACTGTAATACCCCTTTCACACCGATGGCTCAACCAGGGTTAAAGGAACACGCCGACTTATTGGGACTTTGTCTTATTCACCGTATCCCCCAGAGTTAGATAAGTCCATACATACCCTTCTCATCTCCGTGCGTGTTGTAACTCTGTCTGACGCCCCCACCGCTAGCCTAGCTTAGCACAGATCCTGGAGGTAACCGGCTCCATCTAGCCTACTGCTCCCAATAAGTGACAAAATAACGCCAACATTTTCCTATTTACATGTTGTGATTTGTATAGTCACAGCGTGTACAAATAACAAGGTCACATGAGACCCAGCCATCTTCTAACTGTATACATACTGGGAACTATATTCTCAGAAGGCGAAGCACTGCTACTTCTGCTACTTGGGCAGAGTGATTTGTTCGCAGCCCCTGAGAAGCCCCGTGGTGAGGAGCAGAGAGTAACAACGGTGCTTTTCAGGTGTTGCGCTAACACAAAGTAACACTCAGTATGTGGTGTGGCCGCCAGTAGTATTAACCCTTGTGTTGTCTTCTGGTCGACCCTGCACTTGTTGTCCTTCTGGGTCAAAATTACCACTCTTTTTTGACTGTTTATTTATTTTTTTTGACACATTTTCAATGTTTCTGTCACTTTTTTCCCACATTTTCAATGCTATTTTTCACTAACACCAACTTATTACCAATAGTTTTACACATATTTTTGGAATTCATGGTCAATAAATCTCATTTATAGGAGATTATACCTAATTTTGAAATGATGAATGATTTTGACTCGTATTAGAGGAACGTGCGTTGGTGGAGAATCACAGACATGTGTATGTCAAAGTTTAGTCATCATTTCAATTTTTTCAAATGCTATAAAATTGAAAACCCACAATTCAATGAAAGTAGTGATCGAGTACTTGCAATTGCACTTAATTTTTTGAGTCATTTGGTTAAAAAGAAACCCATATTTCTGATGTAGAAGTTTTGAGAACGGGGCTAATTTGACCCGAGGACAACATGAGGGTTAAGTACTGCACAGACCTCTACAATGACAGACAGCGTTGAATCAACACATGTCCAAAACCGGAACATTATAACCTTGATCATTTGTGATTTTTCTCTTCTGAACTTTAGACTCCCATTGCACTGAGCATGGATAATAAAATGAAATGTCCCATGTGTGTCTGTTGTAGCTGGACTGGGCTGCGTTCGGCGTGATGACCCTGCCCTCCATCGGCATCCCGCTGCTCCTCTGGTACTCCAGCAAGAGGAAGTACGATTCGCCGAAGGCCAAGAAGAACTGAGCTGGGATTCATCCGAGGGGGGTGGGGGAGGCGGTAAGGGAGGGGCAAAGGGGGCAAGGGGGGCACAGGATCTCTGAAAAGCTTAATAACCCATATTGGGGTTGAAAGTAAAATACAGTGACCAAGGAACAAGGTTGTGATTTGATCAAACAGGCAGCGTGATTCAGGAAGAAGAGCAGCAGCGACAGTACCGTGTGCTTCTCCCTATGACCATGGCTGGCCGATCCTTCACATTTGCAGATGGTTCATGTGACAGAACAATTACTCCTGTTAAGGGTTTTGTGGTTTTGTAATTGTGGAACTGAATTCAGATTTGAAGTTTATAGCCAGGTGTTGAACGATGAATGAATAAAAACTAGCTGGGTTTTTCTAAAGCTGTGTCTGTCAGTTTTTGTAACATTCCATGGAACCACGAGAACAGATTTTAAGGTTATTGGCTGATGTGTAAACATGGCAGTCAATCAATCGACAAATCATCGAGCATGAGCAGAGAACAAGGTAGCCTGGTGTAGCGGGGACCCTTAAATGTAACTACCATTTTTTTTTCAACCTGGACCCTATTTTCCTATGTTTTTGTCTAAGTGACTGAACAATCTTTGACATCAGTCCAGTACCTTCACAAAAGTGCTTGTTTTGACGCTGACATGCTCAGATTAATATTCTAAGTGTCTGACGACATTATGGAAAGGATTACTAAGGAGGTCGACCTTTCTGTTAAAGAGTAAGATCTTTTAGTTAAACGTAAAAATAGCCGCGAAATTGCGTTCGCTAAACCCACCAGACTCCATGTAAATAAACAATAATTTTAGCATCGTGAAATACACTTAATTCAAAGTAACTAAGTAAAACTATGATAAGCCGTTTTGGGTCGTCTTTCCACTTTTCCAACAATCACAACTCTAGTTTTGGTTGAAATAAACAGAGTTTACCGATTTACATGTGAAAATATGTTGGCTAAAGACTTTAACACAACCTAACAGTTGTGAAAGTTGTGAGAGGATGTCTGAAAAATATTTCAATCAGGAGAGACTTCGTTGCAGATACGCAAGATTTTATTTGTAAGTTATATATGTAAAATATGAATTGTACATAGTCTTTGGCGATTAGACTCCATTGTATAAAATGTTTATGTTTTAAAGGGTTAGAAAAACCCAGACATATCCCCCGATGGAGTCTAGGCAGTGGTGGTGGCGGTGAAGGGGCACGAAGACGGGATCGAAAGAGTCGAAGGGAGCGGTCAGCCGGAGGAAGCTCGAGAGTGCCGTGGGTGAAGACGCCTGGAGGTGGAAGAGGAGGAGGAGGAGGGTTGCACTCTTGCCTGAAATGACAACTGACAGCCGCAGAGGAGAGAACAGATTTAAAACGTGGATGTTATGCTGTGATTGGCTTGTGAAATACATGGCTGATTCTGATTGGTCTGAAAAGTGACTCCCTTGAAAACAGCTGATCAGTTTAGGAGAGAAGTGATAAAGTTATTTTAAGTCTCCCTGAAAGAATTTACGCTGAGCTACATTAGAGGTGGTTTGATATTCATAAATAAAAACCTATTAAAATGATCATGTCTGAATATGCATTTTATAGACAATAGATCAGGGATATTAATTCTTTCAAACTAACAGCTGTAAAAGTTGTGAGAGGATGTCTGAGACATATTACAGGTGGTTTGATGTCAATATATTCATAAATTAAAAAACCTATTAAAATGATAACGTTTAAATATGCATTTTACAGACAATAGGTCACTGATGAGGATGCTTAGGGATTTGCTAAATACTTCAACACAAACTAACAACTGAAAGTTGAGAGAAGATGTCTGAGAAATATTGCAGGTGGTTTGATGTCAATATCTTCAGAAATGAAAAACCTATTAAAATTGCAATCTTGAAATGTGCAAAAACCATTATTTGCAGTATTTTTCTATTTGAAAAGTTTCTTTCTACTAACTCAAAGTGTGAAATGTTTAAGGGCTGCAACTTTCTATTATGGAAGTGGTTTGAGATTTTTATGTTGGGAAAACTAAAAAGTTATTAAAGATTAAAATGAGTGGCGTTGCAAACAGTCCCTAACTACCTCAATAGTGACGGGCGCTTTGGACAGACATTCAGTTCTTTTCACTCTAAACTGCATCATCATTTTATGGTGATTTGGAGTCAACTAAAACTGTGAAACGTCTGTCAATAAGCTCTCCAACATACCCTGAAACTGGGGGAAATCGAAGCATTGACACAGAGCTATTGAAGGCAACATCTGCGAAAACCAACGAATGTCAGACATTAAACTAACTTCACCCCGGTCGTTAACAAGGGGCAATTGGCAAGGAATCGCTTGTATTTTAATGCGATCGTGGACGTAATTCAGTTCCTTGTGTCACACCAGCAACTGCTCAGTGGGACGTTAGATGCTGTGGAGTCAAGAGAAGACGGAGAAAGTGGACTGTTTTTGTCAATGTTGGAGTAGGCTATACACTGAGGAAAAACCCAGCCTTAGCAAAAACATTCAGCACTATCCTGAAAAAGGCCACATAGCCTGCACATCACGACATTCAAAATGAAATGATAGGGCTTATAAGTTCAACAGTGACCAGTGAAATAGTAAAAAAAGTAGGAGACAGCTGGTACACCTTGAAAGTGTATGGGACCAAGGATCCAACAGGTTGTGAGAATGTGTCAATCGTGCTCTGTTATCTAGATAGCAATAATGCGACTCGCGAGAGACTGCTCGTAATTGCCAGTACGAAGCACTGTGATGCCTTAAAGTGCTCATATTATGCTTTTTGGCTTTTTCCCTTTCCTTTATTGTGTCCTTTATTATCTTTTTTGTGTCCTTTATTATGTTTTTTGTGCACTTTATAGGTTTACAAAGAGAAAAAGCCCAAAGTCCACCCCAAAGGGACTTACCATCTCCAACAGAAAACACTGTTCACAAACTGCTCCAAACAGCTCTGTTGTAGTCCAGCCTTTACTTCAGAGACAAACGTGGTCACTTTGTAACACATGTTATAATGCGCGCCTAGCTGCTAGGGTGGCACGCCCTCCTACTCTGCTTCTGACTGGCTAGTAGTCCTTACCTAGCTACTGTGCATGTGCGACTCCCAATAAAGATGGAACAGAAGTGAGATGTCTCACTCTGTAGCTAAAACAGAGAGCTCAATACACAAACCTATTCTGATATAACCTCTAAATACAAATATGAACCCGAAAATGAGCATAATATGAGCACTTTAAGTCTGACAAACCTGATCCTCTCTGAGCTGACAAAGGCAGGCTTAGCAACTGTCAGCGCTACGATGGTGCGAGTGTGATGTCGGGGAAAAGAGGAGGCGTCCAGCAAACACTGCAGGAGAAAGTGGAGTGAGAGGGGCCATATGTTCATTGCTTCAACCATCAGTTACATCTGGTGGTTATTGATGCCATGTCATCGGAGAACACTCTGCAGGCTTTTTTTTATGTGTGTGACATGCTTTACAGGTTCATGAAAAAGCCAACTGTGGCTGCAGTGTACACGGGAGAACGCCTGAAAAGGCTATTAGATCAAAGGTGGACCGGTCACCTTGGCACCGTGTCAGTGATCGTGAACACCTCTGAGGCTGGCATGCAGTTCCTTGCGGAGATTGACAGCAGCGGCATGCACGCCGAAGTTAGAGTTGCTGCAGGGCTTCCTAAAAGCAGTGCAAGAGCCCCACTTCAGGTTCACTGTGGTTATGGTCCACAAAATCCTCGCCCTTCTAGACCCTCCTAACAACGTGTTGCAGGATAGAAAAACGGACCTCTACACTGGAGCAAAAGTTGTAAAAAGTGCTTTGGATTGCGTGGAAAAGCTCAGGGGTGACTTGGAGTTTGAAGCCATTTGGGCAGACTGCACTTCCATAGTCGATAAATCAATTTATCGCACGATGCAAAAAATGAACTCAATAATTTTTCCGGTCGCGATAATTTCCATTTGCATGCTTGTTTGTTTTCCTTGTCTCTCTCTCTCTCTACCAAAGAGACTGGATGACCACTCTCGGTTCCTTAGTGTAATGAGGAGTGAACCCTCTTGTCAGTCGCATGGTCTTTGTGTGGGGAGGCGAGCTCCTGGCAGAGAGAGAGAGATGCTAGTTGAGAGTTGGAGCAGGGTTTCCCACAGCACTTTGCAGTTAAGGCGCCGTCCAAAAAAAAAAAGAAAGTATATGAGCGATATCCGCCGTGTTACTCGGCGGCCTGTTTTCTCCCTTTCATTCCAAACCATGCAGTTGACAACCTGCAGGTGGAGGCGGTGGAGACAGGCTCGGACATAAACGCCGCTGTGGACTTGTCAGTCTCGCAAGCAGTTTCAGGAAAGTGGTCGCATGTGTCCGACAATGCACAGAACATTAACTGGTACAAGCCTACAGCTGTCCGCGGACACGGAGTGCGGAAAGTGTGTCAGAGGCTCCCAGACGGTGAACTGAGACTCCGTTACCTGCTTGTCGGTCAATGGTTAATGATTGGTTATTTAATTTCATTGGGCTTTCTTTTGGAAGGCTGGCTGCCAAAAATCACCACTTGAGGCAGCCTGAGGTAAACGATAGCTATCAGTAAACAGAAGTGACGTGGTGGCTGGTGTTTAGTGTGTGCGCCACTGTTTGTGTGTGTGTGTGTGTGTGTGTGTGTGTGTGTGTGTGTGTGTGTGTGTGTGTGTGTGTGTGTGTGTGTGTGTGTGTCGGCCCGCGAAGCTCCGACCTGCAGACAGCAGAGGAGCAGAAGAAAGTAGCTGCACCTGCGCCAAAATTAAGACTGAAAAACAGAACTGTTTTGGTACTAACATATACTCGCCATGTGGCAGATATCCACATAGATATAGATAGATATAATGTAATAATTATATATTTATATATTATATATATATGTTTAATAAATAATTGTTAAATGTAGTACAGAGTCTGTAGTCTATCGCACAAACACTCGAGGAATGCTGCAAACATTTGACAGCCAGTAGGAATTACCTGGGAGAACATACGTGTCACAAATGGCAATTCCACAACTGTCCAACAGCGTGAAAGACGACATACTAAATGGGATCAAAGACATATTGTGGATATTTAAAATGTCTTCCAGTTCCAGTGTTAAATATTCTTTAGAAATAAAAGTGTATTGATCTTTGAAAAGGTGTACCTGCATTATTATGCCATTATCATTAGATGAAAGTGGTCTCAGAATGACAATATTATCGTTTATCACAATCATTTCTGGGACAATTTGTTATTGTGACAGGCCTACCTGGCGGCCCACCTGACGCATCAGAACCAGCAGCTCCTCCGCCAAATAAAAGAGTACGCCAAGTCCCTACACACCTGAAGCAGTACGTGGTGGAGAGCACTGCAGGCCAGCAGGACATAGGTGAGACAGAGTGCAAGCGGCTCTACTTCAGCACATTGAACAGCGTCATCAGGGAAATTAACAGAAGATTCAGTGAACGGAACAGCCGGCTGGTCGAGGCGCTCTGTGCCCTTGACCCAGACAATCCTCACTTCTTGGATGAGAAAAAGGTAAAACCACTGATTGAGCTCACGAAAACAACTGTAGTGGAATCGGAGTTTGTTGTAGCTCGACACTTTTTAAAGTCTGAAATGGCCCGCTCTACGAATGGGTGGACCTCTGCTGCCACCCTGCAGCGCTTTTCCAGGCCTCTTGCCACTATGCCAAACGTGCTAACCGCACTGAAACATGGAGTGGCTTTTTGTTCATCCTCTGCGACGTATAAGAGCACCTTTTCAACTCTCACCAATGTCTTCAGTCAGCATAGACAAAGCATGCTGCACCCGAGAAAGGCCTGCTTGATCCATCTGGCGTTTAAGGCGGACCTGGCTAAACAATTTCGGGGGAAAAGACTGGAAGGAGTGCTGATTTCGAAAGTTCAATAAGCAAACAAGGAGGCTGTAACTTTACTGAAATAAGGTAAGAAGTAATGCTGCTGTGTTATCTTCTAGGAAAATAAATTCTGGTATTGCGTGTTAAATTATTGGGCTAAGTTGCCAGTATAAATGTAGGCATTTTGTAAAGATGTAGTAATTAAGGCAGCGCTGTCCATGGTACTGAAACAGAGCGGAGACTGATGGATGTACCTGAACTCAACACTTTGGTTTATTATCTGCGTGCTTTTCGTTGTTGTGGATAAAACTTTCAGGCCTGGTCTAATAACAATTCCCCTCATTGTATCAATCCACAGACGAGATACTCAACAGAGAGGGAGAGAGAGAATGCCGCTGCAAGCTACACATTTTCCAATATGCCTGTTTGCAGATTTGGACATGTCTATGAGGCTTTATATAGCCTATTTGCACACCTTGTTTTGGACTTTTGTTAATAAATGTGTTTAATTTCATTGTATTCAATATTATGTATATATGTATTTTATTCCATCTTGTCAAGGAAGAGAGACGGGGAACAACCGAATTGTATAGGTGGGGGGTGGGGGTCAGATGGGGAGGTGATGTGCTCATGCTGTGAGTTGTATGATTTCTGTTTTGTTTGTGTGTTCTGTTTGTTTTAAATAAGAATAAAAATGTTAATCATAAAAAAAAACTTGTTGAAACATAGCCTTACGTTTGAACTATTAACCATTTTTGGGGATAATGCCTGGGTAAATTAGCCTATTAATTTTAGCCTACTCTTTGAAAAAGAAAATTGCCCCCTTAGTCATTTTGTCCTGGCGCCAGGCCTGGTTCATCACCATTATGTTCCAAACGCTACATATGCTGCTTACAGGCCTTGGCTACAGAAAATGCTGCCACTTCGTCCTAAAGACCATCGCACATTTGTCCTGCTTAATAGAGGAGGAGAGAGAAGGAGGGGACTAGGGGAGGAAAGAGAGGAGAAGAGAGAAGAGGAAAGAGAAGGAGGGGACGAGGGGAGGAAATAGAGGAGGAGAGAGAAGGAGGGGACGAGAGGAGGAAAGAGAGGAGAAAAGAGAGAAGAAGGGGACGAGGGGAGGTTATAGAGGAGGCGAGAAAAGCAATGGACAAGGGGAGATTATAGAGTAGGAGAGGGAAGGAGGGGACGAGGGGAGGAAAAAGTAGGAGAGAGAAAGAGAAGACGAGGGGAGGTTATAGAGGAGGAGAGAGAAAGAGGGGACGAGGGGAGTAAATAGAGGAGAGGGAAGGAGGGGACGAGGGGAGGAAATAGAGGAGGAGAGAGAAGGAGGGGACGAGGGGAGGAAAGAGAGGAGGAGAGAGAAAGAGGGGGACGAGGGGAGGAAATAGAGGAGGAGAGAAAAGCAGGGGACGAGGGGAGGTTATAGAGGAGGAGAGAGAAGGAGGGGACGAGGGGAGGAAAGAGAGGAGAAGAGAGGAGGAGAGAGAAGGAGGGGACGAGGGGAGGAAATAGAGGAGGAGAGGGAAGGAGGGGACGAGGGGAGGAAATAGAGGAGGAGAGAAAAGCAGGGGACGAGTGAAGCTTATAGAGGAGAAGAGAGAAGGAGAGGACGGGGGGAGGAAAGAGAGGAGGAGAGAGAAGGAGGGGGACAAAGGGAGGAAATAGAGGAGGAAAAAGGAGGTGACGAGAGGAGGAAAGAGAGAAGGAGGGGACCCCCCCCCCCCTCCAGGCTGCTGCTGTATTCCCCTGGAGCCCATACCTAGGTTAACTAGCGTTAGCAACAAACGTGACAGAATAAACAGCATTAGTTAAGGCTATATGACAACATTACTGTGAGTTACTGTTACACAACTTAATCTTCATTATCTGCTCTACCTACCACTGTCTTGTCTTGCTTTCTTTTCTCCTCCTTTTTATTCTTTTTTTCACCTAAATATGGATTACTTTTCATTTTCCTGTAACTTTCAATTCAGAATACTGGCTATCATCAAATATTCTCCATTCATGGACATCACTGACTTTGGCTCTCTATTTACATTTACCTGGTGGGAATGACATGGGGCGCCTACAGGGAGGTTTCCTACTGATATGTCATTGCAAAAAGCCATGTGTAGGTTTAAGCGGGAGGGGGGGTTGCGGTTGCTGTGATAGCAGCATTTTAAGACATTGCTATGGAGTAAAGTTTGTCAGCCCTCGGCGGCCCCCTAACGGCCTGGGGCCCCAAGCAGTTGCCTGGCATCTCTGCAAGTTTTCCAAGCACTCTGCAAGCTGGAGATCACCTCAGGCTCCCAACCATTTTTACTAACCCAAGTCCATTAAATGAACCCTTTATTTCAATTAGCAACCACTCCCCCCAAACACACACACACACACACACACACACACACACACACAAAAAGAGCCATGGACACAAATTCATGAAGTCAAGCTTTCTTCTCTCTTGTTGAACTCTGCTACAGAACAGAGTTGATACACAAGTACAATGAAGAGTGAAATCAGACAAACAACATCCGTAAACAGAGAACATACAATGAACAATTGCTATTAGAAGACAACTGAAAAGGAGCAGGTTCAGCAGATACGTTAAGAAAGGGCTAAAAACAAAGTACAAGAGGCACATTTCAACAGTTCACCAGTTGAGGAATGAGGATAGACGAAGCCAAGAGATGACGTTGAGCAGTGAAACCACAGCCTCACAGGGTGCTGGAGCTTCTGGATGTTTAACTGAAAATACAAAAAGCGAGAGAAGGTGGTCAAGTGTTTTTTTTTTAGCTAACCACGCCTCAGCAATGCAAAGCAACACAACATGTCAGCAGGGTTTTCTCCGATGATTATTGTTTGTCATGGCTGAGTTTTTCAGTCCTCGTCTGTCACCAAAACAGGGAGCTGTTTCACCAAGAGAGCAAAGGGTCGCAGCATCACCTTAACAAATGACTGTCGCTTGTAATACATTTGTGAGTACTGCTAAGCTCACATCAAGTCAAGTCAACTTTATTGTCAATTCTGCAATGTATTGTCGATTCCTCTGTATGTCTAGCACATATATGTGCTAGACATACACAGGAATCAACATTACATTTCCCTCTGACCCACGGTGCAATAAGGACAGGTAAAACAAGTATAATATAAAAAATAAGTAATATACAAACAAATGTCCATGCATGCCTCAAAAGTAATGAGAGAAAGGGTAAATGATCTTCTGTTGGCCCTAAATAGAGAATACAAGTTGGCAGATTACCTGATTACCGTTAAAAGTATTAGATTAAGAAAATTCCTGACGGTGTACAGACTTAGTGCACACAGTCTAGCTACAGAGACGGGTCACTTCAAAAACAGCTGGCTCCCAGAGGACAGACTCTGCTCTCACTGCCACAGCCAGGAGTATACTTCCCCCAAGTAACACACACACACACACACACACACACACACACACACCCTGAATTAAAACACACCACACACACAAAAACTATGATATTTCCTGGGAGAAAAACATGATTGTGTGATGATAGCAGCATAATTTATCACAGCCTGTGAGAATCTGAGGACACACACGCGTGCACGCATGTACGAGGTCTTAAACACATTTACACTTTTTATTATTATTCTTACTTGAATAGCTTTGTCTCATATTAATTTAATATTACCATTGGTATATTATTATTATTGTCTCTTTGGTTTTGATTTGATTGTCTGTATTGTTTTATTGAATTTGTCTTTGTATTAATTTGGCAGGATGCTATGGCAATATAGTTTTTGTTACATTCATGTCAATAAAGCTAATTGAATTGAGTTATAGTACAGGTTTAGTAACACAGTGAGAGATGCTAAGAGATTGTACCCTGAGAGACTCCAACAACAGTTCTCAGCTGATGACTCTCCCTGTTTGGGAGGGCCTTAGACAGACTATAAACCAATCGGTTTCCCACTCCATCGACGACCTGCGCCTGGCAAACTACCTCAACAACTTCTACTGTCGTTTTGAAAAACAATGCAGTCCTGATACTATCACAGGGGCCAGAGAGTGTTCATCACTGTTCAAAAAACTTTAAAGGGTAGAAAAAAAGATAAAGACTCAACCCAGCCAAGTGGGAGCCGACAATATCTAAGGATGCTTGAGAGCTCCAAAAAGAAACTTCTCGTCTGTTCATCAGAACCATCAACGAAAACAAGATATTTTACATGTGATAGTGCTGTGTTACTACCAGTGACGTTTTCCTATTCACTATTCAACAACTCAATTCAACTTAATAGGGTCTGAGTTTAAAATTATACTTTAATGTTGTGGTTGTATAGCCTAGAAATCTAGACGCACTAGCGGCAGCAAATGTAATTTGCAGCCAGGGTTCTCTAGCAACTCTCCATTGGCTTGCGAGCTGGAAAAACCAAACTCTAGTCAGGCCAATCACATCGTGTATAGAGTTGGTGGGCGGGCTTAACATAATGACGGCAGAGTTGTGACGGTTCCGTGTGATTTCCCTGCTACTTGCAAACAAAGAAGATGGCTGCTGCTGCTGGCGAACAGCGGTCTTTCGAATCGGCTTTGGCCGCGACTCTGGAAGCCTTGGAGTTAAGCACTGAAGTCATTCTTAAAAAAGGAAGATGTGTTCGGAGTTTTGCCGACCGGATACGGCAAAAGTTGAATCTATCAACTAGCATTGCTCTGGTTGGTTGTAGCGCTATCCTATTGCGTGCAGAGGGAATTTGAAAGACAACTGTTTATCCCGCCCCTCAGATTGAGCCCTGCCAATGGGGAGTTCCCAGACCCAACATCTTGATGTGGGTCTGGCTTGTCAGGCTAGTGGTGGTATGCAATAAATGAACATTAACAATTGAACTGCTGTACTCCAAATATCCTGTCAGTGGCAGATGATGTCCTTTTTTAGCTGAATGAAGGCTTCTGGACACACTGAAACACTTCTGTTGCTGCATAAGGACAGATCACTGACAAATATCATAGGTGGATTTCGTGGCTCAAATTAAACAGGATCTAAACATTATTAGGCTCTATGTGCAGTGACGTATAACAAGTTAGGGTTAGCCCGTCTTACTCCAGACTGGACTGGGAAACACTCAGAGAGTCTTTTACTTACATGATGATACATTTCATTCAAGTGTTCATAGAATGCAAAAAAAGTGTTTGCACTCCAATTAGATGCTCAACCTTCAAAAATACAGATCAGTTCAAAAGTAGAAAATGTAGTCAATGTAAAGGCAGGCTCTGTAAATGACACGTATCAGTACTTACATAGAGGTCATGTCGTTGAGGGCGTGGTCCAGTTCCTCACTGATGGCTTTGTACTTGAGTTTCTGTGCATAGAGCTCATCTGTATGTCCACACAGAACAAGACAAATTTAAGAGAGGCTGACATTAGCATTGTGGAATATGTGATAATACAGATATTTAGTGACCAGAGAAATATAAACACATGGACATTTTTGACAATTCAATAGAACAGAGACTTGGTTAGAAGCGGGGATAATCTATTCGACATGTGTCCAGAATGTCAGGTAGATTCTATACAACTCATCGAAAACAACTACAGCTCCAAACTATTACAATCCAAACACTAATTAGATATAGAGTGAAGTTATTACATTTCTGGATGCACCTCAACTTCTGCTTTCTATATGAGTCAAAGTCAAGGAAGTTCACTTCCATTATCATTTATTAACCTGACCAGGATCCAGCTATTTTCTTCTCATCACTTATTGCACTCTCAACCAATCTGAAACCAATCTTACTGTCTCAACAGATTCGTTGGTTTAGTTCTGTTTATGTATTTCTACTACCAGTTTAGCTGACAACAAAATGATACATTTCCACCATGTTCCCTGATCTTATAATAAAATATATTTAAACCTTTGACAAAAACCACAATACATTTTTTATTAATATCTCAAGGTCAATAATAAAACAGGCAAGGAAACAACCAAGCTCTGCAGCCTCCAGCAGGACCAACCT
Source organism: Sander lucioperca (assembly GCF_008315115.2). Lineage (NCBI taxonomy): Eukaryota > Metazoa > Chordata > Actinopteri > Perciformes > Percidae > Sander > Sander lucioperca. Next base: position 7,415,236 of record NC_050188.1, on the reverse strand, counting down.
ACTTCCTGTCTAAGCTGTGTGACGCTCAGAGCAGACTGCTCCAGACGTTTCCATGGCTCCCATCACCACATCGTCATGCTCGCATCACAAACCTCTTGTTCTTATGTATTGTAAAGTCTACTAAATGGGTGCATTTAGTCTTGGGTAAAAGTGAAATCATTGTGTACCTTCCAGATCATCGATCGTCTTCTCCAGCTTGGCCACAGATCTCTCAGCAAACTCAGCTCGGGTCTCAGCCTGAGATGACAAAGCACAAGTCACCGTCCGACCAGATAACATCTGAGGTCAACAAACTGAACGTACACGTCTCACACATCTTACTAAAATCTGTAGGGTGGATTTACATTATAATATGTATATTTATGTGTACAGGTTGAGGGTTTATGATATCATCAGATGTCCTCCCCCAGAAAACGACAGTATAACTCGATTGTGCAAGCAGCTCATATCGACTCATATTTACGTTTGCTGTTAGGCGGCGACCTCTCATGGCTGTAGTAATTATCGTGAATGCAAACGAGGAAGTGAAGTGACAAAGTAAAAGAATGTTGGGGGGGTGGATGGGTCAAACAAACACAGGACTCCCTCAGGAGACGGAGGTTTTGTGTCCCGTTCAACCCGTTCTCACTCCGAACACGTAAAATACGGACGTTTGGACAGTGGCTGTCAGATCTGAAGCAACGAAAAAAGCGCACTTCAGCGTGTTTGTATAATGTACCGGGGAGAGCAGCAGCTACACGGGGTTTAGCGAGTAGTATGTAAGGCTGAAATTCCACGTAGCGAGGTTGGTTGGGGCGGTGGATGGGTCAAACACAGGACTTTCACCCAGGAGACCGGGGTTCGTGTCCCGGCACGTTTCCTAAAGTCGCTTTCTTCTTAAACCGTAAACATAAGCCCACCGATGACCTTTTCCTAAACCCAACCATTCTGTTCTTCCCGCGTGTCATGGAAACGTAAGCCCACCCACGACCTTTTCCTTAACATAAGTGTGTCAAAAGGGACGCCAATAGTCCCGACCAAGCGCGTTTAGATAAATCGCGTTATGTTTGTAAGTTTTATTTGATTAGGACAATGCACATTAATCAACATTTCTGTAAATGCGCCAGTGTTAGCCAGTCGGCTAATTTTCAACTGTAGTCCTAATTACCTAGCATGCATGTCTTTATGGTGGGAAGAAACCGGAGCACCCGGAGGAAACCCACGCAAACACGGGGAGAACATGCAAACTCCACACAGAAAGGCCCGGAACGACCTGGATTCGAACCCAGAACCTTCTTGCTGTGAGGTGGCTGCTTTAGGCACGGTGGTAGCGTTATATAACGCTAAAGGAGACTTTTAGCGTCAATAACAACGACAAAGCGTCCGTATTTTATGAGATGGGAGTGAGAATCTGTTGGTCTCGTTTGACGGTCCCTTCTTTACATTTACTGAGTTTTACAGACCGACGTCTGTGACGCAGTTACGCCCTCATTTAAGGAGATTTTTACGTGACTTATTTTAAGTCAATCCCTGATCATTTCCGATCCCTACCTATTAAACTATTTAACCCCTAACTATTATTATTAAAAAAGATATTTTTGTTGTCTAAACTTAACCAGTTCCATTTCACAACTACGTGTTTAAAACGGCAGCCCTTACCTTAAATGGAATGGTCACATGATTAAACTGCCACAGTGGTCACATGTTATGGTCCCATGTTTAAAACGGCCATTTTGCGACAGTTAAAAGAACGTTCATAGATAGTGATTTGGGAGTCATTGGAAATGGACCTCTCCTGTTGTTTAGCTATGAGGATGTGTTGATAGCATTCCTTGTTGCTCACCTCTTTCAGCTTGTCAGTCAGGATCTTGATCTCTTCCTCATACTTGTCCTCCTTTTGTGAGTACTGCGTTGAGAAATAACAGAATTCAGGTGCTGATCTTTGTTTAAGCAATTTGGCATGTGACTTCACATTGACTTCTTAAAGTGCTCATATTATGCTCATTTTCAGGTTCATAATTGTATTTAGAGGTTATATCAGAATAGGTTTACATGGTTTAATTTAAAAAAAAACACTATATTTTTGTTGTACTGCACATTGCTGCAGCTCCTCTTTTCACCCTGTGTGTTGAGCTCTCTGTTTTAGCTACAGAGTGAGACATCTCACTTCTGTTCCATCTTTGTTGGGAGTCGCACATGTGCAGTAGCTAGGTAAGGACTACTAGCCAGTCAGAAGCAGAGTATGAGGGCGTGCCACGCTAGCAGCTAGGTGAGCATTATAACGTGTGTTACAAAGTGACCACGTTTGTCTCTGAAGTAAAGGCTGGACTACAATAGAGCTGTTTGGAGCAGTTTGTGAACAGTGTTTTCTGTTGGAGATGGTAAGTCCCTTTGGGGTGGACTTTGGGCTTTTTCACTTTGTAAACCTATAACGTGCACAAAAAAAGATATATAACACAATAAAGGTAAGGGGAAAAGCCAAAAAGCATAATATGAGCACTTTAACATAAAAAAGGTATGGAAAAAAGAGATAGGGCATTAGTGCTGACACAGTCCCCACTTGGTGTAAAACTACCTTCACACAGGTTGTAACCTGTTAGCCCGTTGGGATCTTCCAAAGTTAGAGTCTTAGTACTACATTTGTGTGGATTTGCAGGAGGACAAATCGAGCCAAACCAAAGCTAACCCTGCTGTGCCATGCTGTGCCTGGCCCTACCTTCTCCGCCTGGGCCTCCAGAGACTTGAGGTTGTTGGTGACGTTCTTCAGTTCCTCCTCCAGTTCTGCGCATTTTCTGGGAAATAAGAAGAGAAACAGGAGATAGTAAGGACATCCGATTAGTTTGGAGAAAACTGTGATCATTGGAGAGAGTTGCAAATTGTAAAAACAGTGTTCAGGTCCTTCACTTCAGTAAAAGTAGTAATACCAAGTAGTAATACCACAATGAAATACTCCAATGCATGTAAGAAGAATGGGCTGTGGTAGCGGCAGCCTACAGAGCAGCTCCTTCCCATCCTCCATACTTCAATAAAGGGACTGCGACCTGCATTTGGTGGTGCTACGCTGTGTTGTAGAATGGCAAACCTTAAAAGTTCTGCTTTCAAAATGTATTAAAATAGAAGTACAGAAGCAAAATGAACTGAATGTTGAAATTACAAATGCCCATTGTGTAGAATGGCCCATCAGTGTGTTATTATATTACTGAATCATCATTTTTATTAATGCTTTTTAGCAGCATTTAAAATGTCTGGCTGTGTGGAATCTAAAATCAGCCAATGGTAGTAGAAATATGCAAAACAGAGACATAGTGCTTTGTAAAATGAATCAGTGTTTTGTGACAGCTTGTAATGTTTCTGGACTATGACTGATGAGAGCGAGGAAGGCCAACCCTAACTGATCAGCTCATGACCTCATGACACACAGCCAATCAAATCAGAGGAGAAGAGAACTTACGCTTCGGCCAGCTCGGCCCTCTCCTCTGTACGTTCCAGCTCTGCTTCTACAATCACCAGTTTACGAGCCACCTACACACGAAATGATACATAAAATTATTCATCCATATGATATATCCATATGAATATTAGATGGCTTAGATTAAAACATGATCAACTCCTTGATAGTCACCACAAAAAGAGATATTTATTATGTGGACTATCAGTTTGAGTGCTGATCATTCATTCATGGTGCCTGTTAGTGTGAAGCCAGAATGCCGGCTATATGGCTGTATTATTTTCCATACAGCCCTAGTATCATAATCATACATACAGTAAACAGCTGCTCCAGGGGGTAACCAGAAACAGGAAACTCACCTCCTCGTACTTGCGGTCAGCCTCCTCTGCGATGTGTTTGGCCTCCTTCAGCTGGATCTCCTGAAGCTCCATCTTCTCTTCATCCTTTAGAGCCCGGTTCTCTATCACCTTCATACCTCTGCACACACACAGATATAACAAATATTTGTTTAATTTTAAGTCTTTTCTTTTATTCTTAATTTATTCTTTAGAAATATTATCTAATGCTAAGAAACCACATAACAAAAGCCTGCTTTTTTTTTAATTGATCTATTAGTAGTTTTTTTTATTTCAGCTTTCATTTTCTGATTAAATAAATTATGTATTTCAATAGCTATCTTTAGGAAAAGGCTTCCTAACCGGTAAGAAAAGAAATAGTTATCTGACAGGTATCAGCAGATGAAAAATGAAATAATGGGTGAATAATGTTGGCACCTGATGTTGATGGAGTTGTAGTATTACTCTACTGAGGAAAATGTATATTACCGGAAGTCCAGGTTTTATAAAACTTCATTCATTCATTTTTAAAATGTTATGTCTTTTAAGCTTTTTGGGTCTACAGCTGTAGCCATCTTTTTCTGTTACCATGGTCACAGGTGTCACATGTCCCTCAGCTCTGCAGTAATCTAATCTACTGACATGGTTTTACCAGTGGCAGGAAGAGTTTGTCCTGTTGCCTTTAGTTGTGTCCAGGCAGCTCCACTCACCAAGTCTGAACTTGCATATGACAGACTGTGATTGGCCCCCTGTGCTTAAATCACTGAACCTGATCAACAGCATATTTACTATCACTCAATGCACTCAGTGCACAAGCACTAAAAAAGGGAATTTTTCATGATATGTCCCTTTTAAGGAGCTCTACATGTTTCTAGGATAGCATTTCCCTCCCTAACCTGTGGAAGAGGTTAGATTAATGGGCTTGGATGTAAATGGACTGTATTTATATAGGGCTTTTCCAGTCTTAACGACTAGTCAAATCGCTTTAACATAGTACAGAAACTATTTACCATTCACACACATTCATACACTGTGGCCGAGGCTACCATTCAAGGTACCACCTGCTCATCAGATAAACATTCACACACATTCACACACCGATGGTGTTCGGGGTTCAGTGTCCTGCCTAAGGACACTTCGATATGGGACTGCAGGGCCAGGGATCGAACCACCAACCATCCGATTTGTCCTTTAAGCGTACTATGCCAACATGGCTTTTACGGTTCATATCTCTCTGATTCCAGTGACAGCAGGAGATCACCTCTCGCTCTCATCAGCAGCCTTCTCAGCCTCCTCCAGCTTCTGCAGAGCCGTCGCCAGTCTCTCCTGAGCTCGGTCCAACTCCTCCTCCACCAGCTGGATCCGTCTGTTCAGAGAAGCCACTTCTGCCTCAGCCTGAGCACAGAAAAACATGGTTGAGACACACCGGCTGCACAGGTCTGAGCTGCTTACAGGGAAGTAGCTTTTCCTTGGTTCTTTTTTCAAATTCCAATTCTAAATCAATTACACATTTATTCTGAAACCAATTTGAAAGAAAACGTGTTTTGTCAGATAGTGTAGACACGCTGGAGCTTATGGAAAACAAGTTCCTTGCTGAAGACCAGCAGATGGGAATATTAGCGTTCCATCATGGTACTCCATCTGTGACAAATTGTGTGTTGGCCCAGACGTGTTAACTCTTGCTGCGATGTTAACATTCAGCCTGCACAGACAAATACCTATGTAAATAATGTACATGGCAAGGAGAAAAGTGGTAGGAGAACAAGTGCTATACCATATATCTATGTGCTATACCAATTTTGCATTTAGGACTCAAGGTATTTTAATACATAGTATTTTTATAGTTTATTGTTGAGTAATAATGCTGTACTGTCAGGTTGTTACTAGATAAAAAATCTAGGTAACAACACAGATATTCACCTTAACGCACAAACTGTTGATTTATTTAAAATCATGACATGCAGTACTTTAGGCTAAATAAAAGAGAAGAATAGTAAAATGGCCAGTGGATACAGGCTTATTGTTATTCTGCTGTACAGTTCTCTGTATGGTTTTTTTAAATGATGATATGCTAAATATAAAAAATGCTTGCTAAAACTGTAATTTAAAGGTTAGAGAAAATTAAAAGAGCTCCTAAATCCTCTGTTGTTCTTGTCTATCGATGTCCTGTTGTCTACAAAGTTAGACTTGCTGTTCTCTCTTCGGACATCAAACCATGTAAGAAGTAATGCGTGGAAGCTTTTGGATTCTACACATAGTTGGAAAATCATGGGTAAAGGTGAGGCAACTGCCTTACATCACGGTTCCCATGGTAACGGCTTTGAAGTCACTTGTTAGTGGGGCACTGGGAATGAACGGAACAAGGTCAAAACTACAATGAAATTTAGGATTATTTTATACGAGTTGTTTAAATAAATTCCCATGATATGTTAAAATGTACATATACTGTATATGTTCATTTTTATTTGTTTGCTTTTGATCTTTTGAAAAAGGGAACGTCTCTGTGATAATATGGGATGGATGAGATGTGAGTGCTGATTTTAGTTGATAAACTAGAATTGGGAGCTTGCTAGTTCTGCTGCCCTTACACTGGTATATTTGCCAGGCATTCTTTAAAGGAAGAACAATGGCCTTGCTGACAGCTGTACTTTCTATATGTAGACTCATTTCTCTCAAACTGAAAGGAGGCAGAAGATTACAGCCTGGAATGTTTTCTTTCCTCTTTAATGATTGTAGATTAGCATGGTTGGTGGTCATGTTATTATATATATATATATATATATATATATATATATATATATATATATATATATATATATATATGTATGTATGAACACAATTAAAAAGTATTATTTGTGGTTGTAATCTGACAAAAATGTACTTATTGAAATGCATTAAGTAGCAAACATTTTATATAAATCATTGACTCCAAAAGGAAAGAGACTAAATCCATACTGTGACCCAGGAGGAATGGATTAAGTACCTAAAATGGACTCTGACCATTGTTAAGCCTGCAGTCAAGGCTGAGCGGCTGACATCATTGCCAAAATAGGGCTCTGAATCCCCCCCGACAGCTGTGAGGAGTCCATGCAGAGCATGATGGGAATGGAATGTAAGGGAGAAGCCTGCTTTATACAGGCAGCATCACAGCTTTAATCAGAGCCTCAGGCCAGTATGAGACGGTACTGAGTCTGTGATATTTACAGGTTTACTTTGTGCAGTGACAGTTCCTCTACATAATCAGGTAGAAATAATAAATACAAATAGACAAGGTATTTAACTAACCTTTAACCTAAAGAACTAACTAATTAACTTAAAGCGGCAACTCCACTCTAACACTTGTACATCTAGGCCTAGGTTCTGGTGCAGAGGAGTATGTTTCTATTCTCTGGAATAACTGATCGAGCATAGACAATATCATGTCACAAAGTGAATTAATCACAAAGTTTGCATATTGCACTTTTGGAATTGTATTACTCACATCAGCAGCCTTCTTGTCGGCCACCTCAAGCTTCTCCTGAGCATCCTTCAGGGCCTCAGAGTATTTATCAAGCTCATCCTCTGTCCCTTTCAGCTTCTTTTGCATTTGCAGAATTTCATCTTCATGCTGATGGAGTGGAATATTAAACACAGAGTCAGCAGGTTTGCAATATCACGTTCAAAAATGTAATCATCACATGCTTAATACATTACATTGTTGGTAAAACCCTGGATTATAATATGTAATATGTATTCCTGTTAAAGTTCAGGCTCAAAACAATACTTACATGCCAATATGTACATTGAAACACCTTTTGTTTGCTGTAATCAGTCCTTCATACTGGTCATTAAAAGATCCCTTCCTGACATGCTTCTAATGGGAAACCCACACATCCTGTGCAAAGAGTAAATTAAATACCAAAATGACTGTAACTTTGGAAGCTATCCAATCAATATGACTAACTCCAAGTGCAAAACGTTTAGGTTCCTGTGTGTTTGTGTAGCCTGTCCTCTTTGCAGGTCTCCATGGTGGAGAGGAGGCAGTGAGGATCAGGTTCTAGCTGTTAGGTCAAACCTGGAAAACTCTTGACAACTTCCTGGATCTATTTTCTTCAAACATGTTTACATTGCATGTATAATGTTTGTCCTAATGAATGCCTATATATATTTTATTATTATTTTATTATCTATTGGTAGTAATGTTTTTCCTTGTCTGAAGCGAGGGTCTAAGGACATTGGTGTCGTGTGCTGTACAGACTCTACAGGCAAATTTGTGATTTGTGATATTGGGCTATATAAATAAAACTGACTTGACCTTACTGAAGCCTCATAATAACTTCAGATAAACTACAATTTTAATCTGTTGGATTTTTTCTTCCAACATTGAAAGCATATTAGGAAGATGTCTCAGACTGTCCTCACCCAGAAAATTACCATATAGGTCCATTGTGCAAGTATCTTATAACGACCCATAATTACGTAAACCCTTTTGGGCGTCGCCCTCTAGTGGCCGTAGTAATTAGCAAATGAGGAGACCAGGGTTCATGTCTGCGTGAAAGCAAAAGTCAATTGGGACTTTATAAAATGAACCCACACTGTAACAGACGTAAGTCCCTGACTTGGATATGTTCTGGCTGTAGTTAGGTCCTTGTCTCAATTTAAGCTGGCCCATGATCTTATATATATCCTATATATTGATAAAACCTGTTCACAGACAACATGTAAGGCGAGAAGCTTCAAACTAGTTCATATCGGCATATGTCGTCAAGGCCTGTCGGATTTTCTGTTTCACGAAGCCACAAACATTGTTGAAAGCAGCCCGTTCAAATCCAACATTAGCATGGTGTGTTAACACCACATATTGTAAAAAATAATGGACGTAGCAGCAGTGATGTCACCCATTGGTTTGTGGACTGCTGTTTTGAAGCATTGAGTTTTTTTTAAACCAGACGCGACAGGTGTTTTTAACGAGAGGGTGGAGCTGGTGGTATGACGCAGCTAAGCCAGTAGCGTCTATGGTTGGCGCTGTACTAAGCTAAATGCTAACGAGGAAAAGTTGCTGATTTTCAACCCTTCAAGTGATCAGGTGGAGTTTTACTGGCCGGTAAACACTGACCTCCGGGTAGTGGAGCCATTCATCTGCATATACGGCAGTACAGAAAATCTGCAGACTTTTCCTTAAGTTACCAGCTTGCGCTAGCTAGCTAGCTGGGTGACAAGGTGCTGCCAAATGCTGAACAAGACCTTTGATGAAAGGGGGCATGGATAAAGCATAGGGGGCAGGGCAAACCAGCACCACATAAAAGGAACTCCCTGCTGAGTGCAATGATGTATTTTCTATTAATGGTCTATTTGAATGTCCACAGTGTCATGGTTAGCATTGCCAAGCCTCTGTGAGTTATCCTCTATTTTAAAATAAACGGGACCATCATTTACTAAATGAATATTATGCTGTAGTGAAGACTTGAAACTAGCGATTGAGATCATAAACTCATTATGAAAATGTTTACTGAGGTAATAAATCAAGTAAGAAGTAGGCTCATTTTCTCATAGACTTCTATAGAAACAGTCTTCTTTTTGGAGCCAGTGGAGTCACCTGGAAGTTAAAGAGAATGCAGTTTTGAAGAGATTCAGCTTTGGCTTCACTTTTAGGGGAATTTGACCCTAATCTCTGGAAAAGCACTTCATGTGAAGCATACTGATGCCCATAGGCTGCATAGACATTTTCACCAAGATTACCTTTTAATGATGCTATAATTATGTAACAATCTTACTCTTTGCACTTTAACATTTATAGGTCATATTAACATAGACATGTAATATAGTATATGTTGTAGTATAACAGTATAAGATATTCAAATAATAGAGTATAATGTAAAAAATGATACAATGGAGAAAGAGAGTTCACCAGACGCTGGCTGTTAGTTGGGCAAAGACATCTTTCATGAGTTTGATTTGAACAAAATAGAAGTCATCACAGCTTATATTAACTTCTGTTCCCAACAACGCAAAACAAGACCTACATTACCAAGATTGTCTAGGGTTGTATCAAACGAGGCTTGCTTTGAGGAATTAAGGACCAAATGCAACTCAAGATCAGCACAAAGGGAGCAGAACCACAAACTCAACACAGCTAAAAGACAAAACAGGCAATGGAAACTGGAAAGGACTTATTTGCAAAGAAATACGAAGAAACTGTGGGCCACTATGAAATCTATTAGAAATATGACTCCCACTAGGAAACCACAGTACACAGCAGATGGCAACGCTATGCCAAATTATTTGACAACTTTTATGGTGGGTTTGATTTACAGGATTTATTTTTGGAACCTGACAGTGTCATTGACACCAAAACAATTAATGATTGTGTTCCAAGGATAGAAATGAGTCCCAAGACTATTTAAAAGAACAAACACCAATAAGGCAACGGGCCCTGGTGATGTCTCAGCTTTCCTTTTGAAGACATGTGCAGAGAAACTAACACCAGACTGGGTCTCAAAGGTCTGTTGATTCACATATAGTTCCATCTCTCTAAGGATTATAGCCCTGACCTACATTGTAATAAAGTGTCTGGAATAGATAATGGTGTCAGAGCTGAAGTCAAACATAACTGTACAGCTAGATTCTTATCAATTTGCATATACAGTAAAGACAATCATGTCACTGATGATGCAATACTAACCATAATACACTTTACTTTGCAACACTGGAAAACCCCAAGACACTGGCTTTAGTTAGGAGGGTAAAAAGTTTGTACAGTGGTGTGATGGCTATCATCTCATGGTGAACACTAAGAACACAGAAGAAATTCTTTTTGATCTGGGGGATCATTCTCCACTATTGGTCCATAATGCATGTATTACCCTAATCTTGTCTACTTATAATTATATCATTCAAATAAACTGCATTCTCCATTACGTTTCGTGGGGAACGTATTTTCCCATTGTGTTTGGAATGTGATTAGATCACCTACAGATGTGTTCTGGGTCACTCTGGGATTAGATCTCTGCCAGATGTAAAAGTGATAGCAAGACCACATCAAAAATAATGCGCCCAGCAAGTTGAAAGGCCTCTTCCCGCTCTCTCAATCTACCTGGTGTGAGCTACAATTAATAGCAGTAGTTAGCTTGTCTTCCTCGCATAAAGTGATTTAATGATGAGATAACATGACATTATGATGCTTTTCTTTACGGGGCACAACAGGGTAAGTAAGGATCAGATAATCATGAAGTTTAGCCTTGTGAGATTTACTCAACATCAACTCAGTATGATGTATCAGTTTACTTGAGGCTTCACAAAAGAGTAACTAATGATTAAGTAATCGTTATTAGCTCAGAGGCTGATTCAGAAATAATCAGGGCCAACTCATGAAGAAAGTGGTCAATATGTCTATTCACAGACATTTTTATTTTTTATAATTGGGTGCTCCGATTCTATCAGCCAGTTAAATACTAGACACTCATTTCTCCTACAGTATTATACATTGTGGAACAGATATATATATATATATATATATATATATATATATATATATATATATATATATACTAAAAAATAGTAAATAACTTTGCATTCAAGGCTGTTGGGTTCCAGCCGCACCAGACTGCTACCTGACCTGAAGCTAACAACATTCCAGGTTTCGGGCCATTTTGTTTTGTGAAGCATTGGGCTCAGGTGGTTCAGGTTGGGCAGTGGGAAGATTAAAAGCAGCAGAGCAAAGCAAAAAAAAATAACTCCACGTCTCTTGGATTCAGTCAGGTCGGGTCTTAAAGATGCAGACAGGCCGGGTTCGGGTCTCAGCTTTAGGCCTGAGTAGAACTCTGCCTCTTAGACTGATCAGATTATCATCATCCAAAGCCATAATGGGAAATAGTTTGAAGATACTATCCAGAGATGATAGATACTACCTCAGATTTATTTCAGTCAGAAACAAATGAAATTGTGATTATTAGGCTTTTGTAACCCCTAATAACTTCATGAGAAACTTCTCAGTCACTTAACGGAGTGACAGATATCCTTATGGCTAGAAATCCTCATCTGCCTCAGAGAACTTTAACACTGAGTCACACCTGTTTAATGAGACTATTTATATGTGATTTGATCTGTGTTCATAACCCACCTGCTTGCTTCTGTCTTCAGCTGCTTTCTTGTCTGCTTCAGCTTGTTCGGCCTGGTCCAGTGCATTCTCCTTGTCCAACTTCAGCATAAGCATCTTCTTTTTGATGGCCTCCATTTTGGCTTATGTTTAAGTGTAGAGATGGGAAGACAAACTGTTGCAGGACCGATGACCTGAGAGCCTGGTGGAGACACTAAACTCTGACAAAGATAGAGGGAGACCATTTATACGAGGAAGGAGGAGACACTCCCACTACTAAGCCCCTTCAACTCACCCTCCGCTATCGTCCACAGTTACCACTCACATGAAGTAGACCTGCACACTAACGTGTTTGCCTGATGCTTGGAGACACAAATATCTACTGTGAGTCTGGCCTGTTCCTTGTTGTGTGGGTTCTAACGTGAAGAAAAGAACAAAAAGATAATGTAACTTTCATTTCCCTGCATGGGATCAATATGAAATAAAGACCTATGAAGAAGACATGACAAAGGAAATGCTTTTGTCTTTTTCCGTCTGACACACACACTGCTCAGATGACAGAGCAGACAAAGGTCAGATGTTGGTAGCTGTCAGTTGTCGCTTTGTTTTTGACTTCAGTTATACATGTTATCTTTAAAATGGTTCAGGGTACTTTGATTCTTCCTCTTCTACTACTCCTTTTCTTCAGAACAGACTTGATAAAGAATCATGTTGTAGCAGGTTTCCATATTTGATTCTACTCCTGTTGTTGCCCCCATGCAGTTAAACTACAGCTGTTGCTGCCATTAAGAGAACATAGCACTGTTCCATCCATCTCATATCCATCTGACAGCCAGTTTACAGTCAAAGACATGCCATGTGGAGCTGGGTGGGCTTCTATCACAACACATGGAATATATCATGCAAGATATATATATATATATATATATATATATATATGACTATATGGGAAAGGTCCATTTAAGAGCTGTTCTGCTCTTTTGATAATATCACCTGATCCAGCACTGAAAGGAAAGACAATGTTTGTGATTGCTGTGGGCATTAATGATTGTTTTTGAAATCATAAAAGCTCAGTGACCTTAATGTACTAGCTGAGTTAGAAGTGCAACAGGACTGAATAAAGAGTATTAGTGTATATCATGTAAATCCCATAGATGTCTAAGCATGGTTTTGAATCAACAATCAAAGCACTCATGTAAAAAGTTAGACATATTAGAATACTGTATGTTTAATTTTTTCTGATGAAACGACGTTATTCTTTATTAAGTTGATCAGAATCAGAATCAGAAAAGGGTTTATTGCCACAGTAAGTTGCACTTACGAGGAATTTGGTGATTCTTGCCTACATGACCAAAAAAACACATTAAACATTAATGTGAAATAAATAATAAATACAAATATATACAAAAAAGCTGTTTAGATCATGTGTTCACGTTAAGATGACTGAACCAAACAGTACAAAAACAGTAAGATGAAAGATGATAAAAGGGGAGTCCATTCATTAGTGCAGATTTGGGTCCAGTTTTGAAGGATGTTCTGCTCAATGTTTTCAGTGTTTTTCAGCTTGTAATCACAGACAGATGTAGTCATTTCATATATTTCACAGCAGAAGGCATTCTTCATCATTCCTCTTCACTTTGTGACCTTGAATGGTTGAGATTTCTGTTCACTGGACATTGCCAATGACTTCAAGGCAACAGGCTGTGTCTGAAAGAAATATGCTTAAATTGATGACTAAAAACACACTTTTTTTACACAGCTCCTTTAAGTTGAAAGAGTCTCTCGAGCGTTTATTAATATAAAACGTCTTGGTGATGTGGGTGAGTGGTTGTGAGATAGAACAAACACAATACAAACTGACACCAGGGAGGAATGCCTGTCCTGTAACTCTATTCCATCACCTGGCCTGTAATGCCTATAATTGGATTTCTCCTGGGGATGGACAGAGTACCGGAGCGACGGGGTGACTATGTCAGTTATCCCCCTCTCTAGGCCCCAGTTAGTTATTAATAAACATCTTTTGGCTGACATTGTCCAGAGGATTAGAATAAGAGACTAGCTGTGCACACAAATAGGCAGACATGAACGCAGAGAAGTGAAGTTTGATAGCGTGTTTGTGAATGACTAGCTGAACTCTGGAGAACACGTTTATTTGCCATCGAACTAACACTCCGATGGAAAGGTTGCGATCAGTTTCTCCTCTGTGTGTCTGTAAGTTAGTGTGTTGGACACTGACCTTTTCTATTACAGGGAGTGGCCCGTTTGTCCTTACGTTGCTCATATACTTTATATGGAGACAGGGCTCAAGTCGAGCATTAACCCTATGTAATCTGCGAGTTGTTCTACTTTCATTGTTAGAAAGTTCAATTTGTAACAGTTCATCTTCACAGACGGCTTAATTCTGAATAATGTTTCAACAACTATGGAGATAGTTGCTTTTGCGTTCCCATCAGGAAATCTGCATTGTTTCACAGTCTGCAGTGTTTGGAGATTTTCATTCATGACATATTTTAATTCAAGAGACATACACACACATACAGTAAACATATAAAAAGAAAAAGGAATAATTTATCAAAAAAAACAGGAGTACTGATAATGTTGAAATGTATTGCTGTGAAAAAAAAAGTGTAATATTCATGTCTTCATGTTTAACGTTTCATTCAGTCAAATCAGTACAAAATAAAATGTGATTAAAAAAAAAAAACCTTAAAGGGACAGTTCACTCCCAAATCACAAATACACAGTCTGGATGGTTTTGGTGTGGGTTGCTCAGTGTTGGAGATGTCTGCCTTCTCTCTAATCAAATGGAACTAGATGGCCCTCGGTTTGTGGTGCTTACAGCGACAAAAACTATGTCTCTTTCCAGAAACCATGAGCCAGTTACTCATGATAATCCACAGAGCTGGTTCTGAGCCGTTTCATTTAGCAACAATTTTCTCATGATCTCTGGAAGGAGACATTGCCGATGTTCTCTACCCCCCTTCTTCTTTCAATACCTGTGTCCTCTCTCTTTCCCTTGGCTGTCAATAACTAAGTTTACGTGCACAATTTATACTGGTTTTTGCCCTTAATTAAAAAAAGACAATCTGTATACTGGTCACAAACTGCTGAACAGCATACATGGCTTGTATCAAATTCAGAATATTGTCATAATGGGAATAAGAGTGGAATATTAGTGTGCCTGTAAACATACTGAGTGATCCAGATGACTAGGATCTGGATCTTTGCCTGTGGGGGACTAACCTCCCCTCAGTGTGAATGCTGTTGTGGACCCTTAGGTCGTCTGTCCAGGTCTTTGTTAAAGAGAGGTCACATGGCTCAGGTTCTTCCTGGAAGCTCCTGGACAATTTACCCCATCCATATTTTTAAGTTAAGTTGACACTCTGTTGACATAATAATGTAATTCTGATTCTCCATCCATCCACATATATACAGTCTGTCACATATAGACACACAACCATTCATCACGGACAATCTGGAGTCTCCAGTGAACCAAACATGCAGGTCTTTGGGCTGCGGGAGGAAAGCCATGCTGCCAGTGAAGCCACAGTGCTAACCACTTCACCACCATGCTGCTCTTATGGTTGTGTATTCAAATATTGTAAATTTGTGCACATCGATTAGACAGAGTGGCTGTGAGGTGCATAGCCACAATGCAGTCAATTAAAATAACTGCAACAATGGTATAGTCATCAGTCATTCATTCATTCATACATTTATTCATTCATTCATTCATTCATTCATCCACTGGACTCTTTCACTTCAACTAGGAAATACATACTTTGAATTTTCACACCAACACAAATAAGTTTTGTATTACATGTTTTGTTATTTTATGTAGCAATACAATTCACATGAATAACAAAAAGGTGTTTTTAAAAATAAGTTGAGTCCCTGTCACATATATACAGTCTGTCACATATAAACAGTCTGTCACATATATACAGTCTGTCACATATAAACAGTCTGTCACATATATACAGTCTGCCACATATAGACAGTCTGTCACATATATATACAGTCTGTCACATATATACAGTCTGTCACATATAAACAGTCTGTCACATATATACAGTCTGTCACATATAAACAGTCTGTCACATATATACAGTCTGTCACATATATACAGTCTGTCACATATATACAGTCTGTCACATATATACAGTCTGTCACATATAGACAGTCTGTCACATATAGACAGTCTGTCACATATATACAGTCTGTCACATATAGACAGTCTGTCACATATATACAGTCTGTCACATATATACAGTCTGCCACACATATGCAGTCTGTCACACATATACAGTCTGTCACATATATACAGTCTGTCACATATATACAGTCTGTCACATATATACAGTCTGCCACACATATGCAGTCTGTCACATATATACAGTCTGCCACACATATGCAGTCTGTCACATATATACATTATGTTACATATATACAGTCTGTCACATATATACAGTATGTTACAATTCAATTCAATTCAATTCAATTTTATTTATAGTATCAAATCATAACAAGAGTTATCTCGAGACACTTTACAGATAGAGTAGGTCTAGACCACACTCTATAATTTACAAAGCCCCAACAATTCTAATAGTTCCCCCAAGAGCAAGCATTAGCAGTGGCTATTGCGACAGTGGCGAGGAAAAACTCCCTTTTAGGAAGAAACCTCGGCAGACCCAGACTCTTGGTGGGCGGTGTCTGACGGTTGGGGTTATGACGGTACGGGATGTAGCGTGGCACAGCAGAGCATGGGTGGACGCGGTGGACGCAGCAGGACGTAGCCGGGCATTGCAGGGAATCGCAGAGCGTAGCAGGGTGTAGCAGGTCCATAGCCACAGCTGCACCCAAGACCCAGATCTTGGTGTCGCCCTAATCCGAGGCGATGTTCTGGGCAAAGAAGAAACATAAGGACTCCGGGGAGTAAACTCCCATGAGCTAGGTGAGTAACAAGCACTTCTGAGACAGGATGTGCATAAAAGGAAACAAAAGAGAAGAGCGTGTCATAAGAAGGAACTTCCTCGGCAGTCTAGAATTATAACAGCATAACTAGGAGAGGCACTATATTATTGATTATACGATAGGTAAATCTGATGACTGTAAAGAGAAGCAGAGAAAAGCAGGGGTGCTGTGTCTGCAGCTATACACATATACAGTCTGTCACATATAGACAGTCTGTCACATATATACATTATGTTACATATATACAGTCTGTCACATATATACATTATGTTACATATATACAGTCTGTCACATATATACAGTATGTTACACATATACAGTCTGTCACATATAGACAGTCTGCCACATATATACAATCTGTCACATAAAGACAGTCTGTCACATAAAGACAGTCTGTCACATATAAACAGTCTGTCACATATATACAGTCTGTCACATATATACAGTCTGTCATATATAAACAGTCTGCCACATATATACAGTCTGTTACATATATACAGTCTGTCACATATATACAGTCTGTCACATATAAACAGTCTGTCATATATAAACAGTCTGCCACATATATACAGTCTGTTACATATATACAGTCTGTCACATGAAGACAGTCTGTCACATATAAACAGTCTGTCACATATATACAGTCTGTCACATATATACAGTCTGTCACATATATACAGTCTGTCACATATATACAGTCTGTCACATATATACAGTCTGTTACATATATACAGTCTGTCACATGAAGACAGTCTGTCACATATAAACAGTCTGTTACATATATACAGTCTGTCACATGAAGACAGTCTGTCACATATAAACAGTCTGTCACATATATACAGTCTGTCACATATATACATTATGTTACATATATACAGTCTGTCACATATATATAGTATATTACACATATACAGTCGGTCACATATATATAGTCTGCCACACATATACAGTCTGTCACATGTATACAGTCTGTCACATAAAGACAGTCTGTCACATATATACAGTCTGTCACATATATACAGTATGTCACATAAAGACAGTCTGTCACATATATACAGTCTGTCACATATATACAGTATATTACACATATACAGTCTGTCACATATATACAGTCTGCCACACATAGACAGTCTGTCACATATATACAGTCTGTCACATATATACAGTATGTCACATAAAGACAGTCTGTTACATATATACAGTCTGCCACATATATACATTGTTACATATATACAGTGTGTCACATATATACAGTCTGTCACATATATACATTGTTTCATATATACAGTCTGTCACATATAGACACACAACCATTCATCACGGACAATCTGGAGTCTCCAGTGAACCAAACATGCAGGTCTTTGGGCTGCGGGAGGAAAGCCATGCTGCCAGTGAAGCCACAGTCCTAACCACTTCACCACCATGCTGCTCTTATGGTTGTGTATTCAAATATTGTAAATTTGTGCACATCGATTAGACAGAGTGGCTGTGAGGTGCATAGCCACATATTTGTATGTGTCAGTCATTTCTAAATGCAGTCACTTAACATAAAACTTTACATATTCATTCATTCATTTATTCATTCATTCATCCATTGGCCTCTTTCACTTGTCTTCAACTTGGAAATACATACTGTACTTTGAATTTTCACACCAACACAAATAAGTTTTGTATTACATGTTTTATTAGTTTATGTAGTAATACAATTCACATGAATGACAAAAAGGTGTTTTTAAAAATAAGTTGAGTACCTGTTTATGTTCGGCCTTACGCTACACTGACAAACACAGCATCTGCTGAATATATAATACCTTATACATCTCATAACTATGTTGCCTTTGAACAATATTTGCCATCAAAGTTTTTACTAATCTTGCCATTTTAGGGATATGTCAATATGTCACTGAGATTGTAGCCTATAATATGTTTAGCAGAAAAGAGTACATACAGTTAAAACACTCTAATATGATGATGTTGAAAGTTCACATTCATGCTATATCCTGAAGATAATATGACATTCATTTGGCAGACGAGTGCATGTTTGTTACAACCTTCTTGGTGGTACAGACTGCAATCAGCCAGTCCTAACACACCATAAAAGAGTTAAACATAATAAAAACACAATAAACCTTAAAGCTTGTTTCTATTAAAGAAGTAAGAAAAAGGAGAGGGTAGGTTTGAAAACATGCAAAACAACCAAACAGACTACTGATTCTTTACCAAAACTTTAAAGTCCCTACGATGCTTAAGATTTCCCAGAACTCTGTTCAGGATGTATTACTGCGACACTGCCCTCTCCTGAAAAACGCCCACATAAGTCATTTTTTCAGGCAGCAATTACTGTGGGTACGCGATCTGTGCTGCCTGCACGATCCGACATTCGCATGCGCAAGATGTTCGCGAATGCGCAGATGATAATCCTGTTTCACGATCTGTTCCACGTTTGCGCACCTTTGCACAGCGGGAGCGTGGAGGAAACTGAAGGTTTGCAGTGACAGAAAAACTCAGACTTCATTCCACATGGAACCGACATGGTGTATGTTCATGTAACATGTAACAACTCCTTTATTATTTTGGATTGGCAACCACGTAAACACCTCGTAATGCATAGCGTAAGCTACATTTAAAAACATCACAACATCCCCACACTACATATCACAAAAATAACAATGTTGCCAAGGCGTAGTACACAGACGTCGATATGCGGTTTTGGATCAGTGCCAATAAGTACTTAATTTAAATATCTTTATAAAACAGACCTGCCTTGAACATCATAATGAACATAACATGTAGCCTACAAAAATATGCCGCCAGTTGTGCCGCCTGGTCGTCAAGTGTTTCAACGCATGCGTGATACAAATAGTGTAGGGAAACCTTCACGTTTTCTACTATGTATTTATGCGCATGGGTATATCGGATCGTGCAGGCAGCACAAATCGCGTACCGACATTTACGACTCATTTAACATTTCTAGTGACGGTGCCCTCTAGTGGCTGTAGTAGTTATGACGGTAGCAAAGCAGGAAGTAAGGTGAGGAAGTAGAAGAGTCCTGGTAAGGAGGCAGGTTGGGGACCCAGGAGAGCGGGGTTCATGCCTGACAGACTGCGATTAGGCCATAGTGATGGAGGAATCCAGACCTCAGCTATGCTTTTATTCTTGTTTAGTGTAAAATATTTCAGGACAAAGAACTTAGGAATCGTTTTAGACTTCTGACTGACACAGCCAATGTTTTTTAGTAGTTTCTCCTTGTCCTTTCAAGCGCTGTTGATGATAAATATTGTAGCAACAGGATTTATTGCAGTATATTGTTGTTATGTATGTTTCTGGTATCTTAGTACAGGTTGTTTTATTGAATAGATTTTTTTTTTATAGAATAGAAACTTATTATTTTTTGTTTTTGTTTTTGTTTTTATGAATTTGAAAGAGGAGAAGCATGGCTTAAAGTGCTGCTTCATGCTGTCCAACCCCTGTTTACAGTAAAGGACTACACTACTACTTTGTCTGTCAAAGGGGATTGAATGACACCAATATTTAAACTACAAAGGTGCAAATCCTATTTTTTTTTTTTATTTAATTTCCATATTATTATTATTATGGTATTGTTATTTTTCAATAAATAAACTAACATTGCCTGATATTTTGGGAGAAAATAATCACCCTGCCTTGTTTTACATTAATTTAATTTCAGTTCTTTTTTAACATAAAAATGAAAAAAACAGTATGATCTTACCGTCAGTCCTAATGATAATTTTGTCAGATCTTAAGATTTACTGTAATAGAGTTACATATTAGCATATCCATCAGTCTTCCACACCCCTGATGGAATGAATTCATCAATCCAAAGCATAATGTAGAAATAAAACAGCTTGCTGTTAAAGGTTATCTACTCAGAAGCAAAGCAGCCAATAAATATTAAGACCGGCAGAATAGATAGACATGCACATCGGAGTCAGTCACTTCATATCAGAATCAACTATAGCCATGGGCAGAAAGGTTCTAACAGAGCAGATGTCACTTCCTGTATTGTGGTGCCTTTAACAGGTGGTTTGGTACTTTTCTCTGGCTATATTAGCATGAGAAGAATGATGGCCAGACTACATTTGGCTGGAGAATAGGTGAGATAGTTCTGTAGTGAGTGAATGTTTATAATATCTGGGTGCTTACTGTTAGGTACCAGAGTGTTAATGTTGCTCTTGCAGTCGACCCCCTTGCATTGGCTCTCAGCGTCAGAACCGACACACAAATCCCCCTTTATTGTCTGTCTGTCTGTCTGTGTGCCTGTCTCTCTGTCTCTCTGTCTGTCTGTGTGTGTGTGTGTGTGTGTGTGTTGTGTGTGTGTGTGTCTGTCTGTCTGTCTGTCTGTGTGCCTGTCTCTCTGTCTCTCTGTCTGTCTGTGTGTGTGTGTGTGTGTGTGTGTGTGTGTGTGTGTGTGTGTGTGTGTGTTGTGTGTGTGTGTGTGTCTGTCTGTCTGTCTGTGTGTGTGTGTGTGTGTGTGTGTGTGTGTGTGTGTGTCTGTCTTTCTGTCTGTCTGTCTGTCTATCTGTCTCTCAGCGTCAGATAGCGTCTCCTTTAGCATCTGTATGGGACGCAGTGGGCAGAGCAGCGGTTCCACCGTGGTGCTGTAAGATGACTAGGAGACCGGGGTTCATGTCCTGTTGTCACTGAAACGTACGTCCCGACCCGGAGCGTCAAAAAGTGACGCCAAGAGTCCCGGCCAAGCGCATTTAAACATGACGCTAAAGGAGACTTTTTGCATAAATAATAAACGGCAAAGATACCTGACCAACCATCGCTTTTTGGCGCTCTGGGAGTGAGAATGTGTTGGTCCTATAGGCTGGTTGTGTGTGTGTGTGTGTGTGTGTGTGTGTGTGTGTTTGTAAATGTCAGTTGTTTCTCTCACATTACAAGCATGCGATGACTAATGGAAAAGCACAGTCTGTTTCTATATTATAACTATTATAACATGTTACGTTCCTGCTAGTCTGGATCAACGACATTCATTTCAAGGATAATCGCCAGGAGGAGACAATGTAAGAATGGAGTGTCAGTTGTTATGTCCTACATATAGGTGAATTTGGGAAAGTTTTATGAAGCTTAAAATAGGGTTATTGTATAGCAATGGCTGCCTTTTCTAGACAACCGCACTGCACAGAGCTCCAGACAGCCGGGGATATGAGAGCAGGCAGCAGAGGAACAAAAACAGCCACACAGCCCCAACATTCTGATAATGACATCCAAAACACAACTCACTCTCAGTGGTTTCTGTAACATGAGAAATACTTTGAATGAGTACGTAGTTTCGCTCACAGTTGAGTCAGCAGTCCTTAATGTGGCCCCGGACACATTCTAATTCTCACTGCTATAAGAACACATGTGGCCTGGAGTCTGAGTGATGGGATCTCAATGCGTCTTGAATGCGTCCCGGGTGCATTCCCAGTTTCATTGATTTGAGCATTCTCACAATTAGCAAGCAGAATGGATTTGATAATGAAGCCTAGATTTAGAGTGCAAGTGGAAAGATTGATGCATTATCGACAAAAAGTGTGTGTGTGTGTGTGTGTGTGTGTGTGTGTGTGTGTGTGTTTGGGGGGGGGACGACTAATAATTAAGTGTGTGAGACCCTCATAAAACGCCCATGGCTATAGCTGTAGGCTCAGTAGCACTGTGAAACATGCTGAGGATCAGATCTCCTCTGTAATATCTTGAAGATCTGAAAAAGAGAGAACAAATCATAATTCAGCTCACAGTTTCCCTAAAAGTATAAGAAAATAACATTTCAGTGGTGTCTTCATTCTATAACCTGACACATTCAAGTTACAACCCAATATTCTGGTATGACGTCATGTGGGGAGAGATATTTGAAACGTGTATTTTGCCGTACGAGACAGACATGTGCAGTGTGAAATGTGAAATTTCATGAAATGTATTGAATTACAAGTCTAATTAATAATACAAGTCTTTTGTCTGCTTTTTTAGTTGTGTGAATAGCATTTAGTGATCTTAAGTGAGATTAAGGTTCCTGTGATTTATCTAGTCTTGAGTTTTTGGGAGAGACTAAAGTTATCTGCATGTACTGTTGCTGTGAACTGATGTGAGTTACCACCGGAGTAGATCCAGTCTCAAACACCACTGGAGCATTACAAATGTAAAACATATCCCTTTAAAAATACATTTGGAGCAGATAAAAAACTGTGCGATTAATTTGCAATTAATTGTGAGTTAACTAGAACACTCATGGGATTAATCACGATTAAAAATTTTAATCGATTAACAGCCCTAACGTACAGTGCACCCCAGTCTCGCTTTGCAAGACCACCCACACGCTGTGGAGCGGAGGAGGGTCTGGCTAGTCCACACGGCATTCCGGGATGGGGGAAAAACATGCTCTGGTTTTTTGGCATTTATTTACACCAATCACAATCGTCATGGGCGGTGCTAATCCCCGGACAGAGCCACAGCGCCTCTGCTAAATAGCCTCGGGAAGGAACTTGTTTTGGTGACTAAAGAGTTGTTTTAGTCGTGCACCAGAAAACTCAGATTGGACAGATAGTCTAGCTAGCTGTCTGGATTTACCCTGCAGAGATCTGAGGAGCAGTTAACCATAGTCCTCAGAAATCCACCGGAGTTTAGAACGCCAACACAAAGAAAGAGGAAGGTAACGGACATACATGCATCCGGCGGAAATTCCTGCGGCACTGGCGTAATCCCGGAAGTGGAACGTCAAGGATATAGACTAAGTACACACTAACCCCTAACCCTAACACACACACGAACCCTGTTCTCCTGAGTGAAAGTCCTGGTTGTATACATGTATTTATAATTGATAATCAGTTGCACAGGCTGCAAATGTCTATCTATAGAAGGTTGTATTGTTGGTTTTTATGATGTGTATACATTGACATGCACCTTATTTTTAAATACTTTAGTTCATCAGTTCTCTCAAAATGTAACAGTGTGGAGTGTATATGTTACTCAGAGTATATTTTAACTGACCAACTTTTCACTTTTATTCAAGGACAAATTTCTGTAGGAAGATTACTTTTACTCAAGTAGAAATAGTATTCTTTTCATCCTTCAAAAACACTATGATTCCAAAATATGGCATGTAACATTCACAGTCATTGTGCGTTATGTCTCTGACCTTTGGAGCTTTCAGATGCTGTCCCATCATCATCATCTGACGTCATGTCTACCTCCACATCACTGCCGTCCTGAAGGCCATCTGATTGGTGGGCTGGTTGCTGGCTGGCCCACAGGGTGTCAGCTCCAGTTGAGACCTCCTTTCCTGGCTGCAGAGATGCAGGCTACAACAGCAAGAAAAGAGGACTGTAAATACCCAGTGAACACAAATCAATTTACTCCTCATGGTTGTATAAGGTGTTGTATGATTCTGGAGGAATTTGTCTGACAGAATAACAGGCATGATGACATCATTATGACACCATCAGGGGGTTCTCTAAGTTTGGGATTGAGACTACAAATCCTTACAGAAAGCCTACATACAAACTTGGGGTGTGGAGTTTGAAATATGTTGATTTTTACCAGGCAGAATGTGTCTAGTAAAAAGATGGTACCGATTCGCATTTTGGGATGTTTCCAGTGTTTTGGAACTTGACTGATACTAGGGACTAAAAGTTAGGATATCCGCCACCACAGTGACGACTCTCTCCCCCCTAAAGAGGGACGTTAACAGGCTTTTCAAGTGACAGATCCCCGCAGCCGGACCAGACCAGGATCACAGGACTGAATGACTATGGACCCGTCGCCCTGACCTCTGTGGTTATGAAGTCTTTTGAGCCCCTTGTTCTGGTTTATCTCAAAGCCCTCACCAACCCACTCCTGGACCCCCTGCAGTTTGCCTATAGAGCCAACAGGTCTGTAGACGACGCAGTCAACATGGCTCTTCATTTCATCCTCCGGCACCTGGACTCCTGAGGATACGTAGGGTACGTCAGGATACTGTTTGTGGACTTCAGCTCTGCCTTCAACACCATCCTTTCTGCTACAGGACAAGCTGACCCAGCTGTGTGTGCCTGACTCCACCTGCAGGTGGATCACAGACTTCCTGTCTGACAGGAAGCAGCACGTGAAGCTGGAGAAACACGTCTCTGACTCTCTGACCATCAGCACCGGTTCCCCTCAAGGCTGTGTTCTTTCCCCTCTGCTCTCCTCCCTGTACACTAGTGATGGCCAGATGAAGCTTCGTGAACCATTTTCTTTATTTTCTGAGCCCACTAGATGGCGGTCTTGGTTTTAAAAGTCCTACAGCATGAAAATTTCACTTTATGAGGTTTTTTAACATTAATGTGAGTTCCCCCAGCCTGCCTATGGTCCCCCAGTGGCTAGAAATGGTGATAGGTGTAAACCGAGCCCTGGGTATCCTGCTCTGCCTTTGAGAAAATGAAAGCTCAGATGGGCCGATCTGGAATCTTCCTCCTTATGAGGTCATAAGGGGAAAGGTTACCTCCCCTTTCTCTGCTTTGCCCGCCCAGAGAATTTGGCCCGCCCATGAGAGAGAGAGAGAGACATCATAGCTTGCCATAGACAGTATATAAGAATGGACCAACAGATCCCGTTGCTCTGGACGGAGACCAGTGAAGGCCGTTAGAAGCACTTTTCCGGTGAGCGCTGAGCGTTACTGCGCAGCCTCCAACTGAGAGAGACGACGTAAAAGTGCCGTGAGCAACGTGTCTGAAAGTTGGAAGTCTTCTGGTAGCTGTGCCAAGAGAAATCTCAATCATTCCCAATCTTGCAGAGAAGGAGAGCGTAGGTATATGTAAGGAGATAACATAGGCACAGGCTAATTATTGATCACTAAAATGATAGTTAACATTAGTAATTACACTTAAACAGCTAATGTGAGACGAAACTGCCTCCGTGCTTCTCCTGTACTATACGGTAATTCCTCTACTATGCGACAGTGAGTTGCGTGGTTATGACACAATCGTTAGCCTATTTTTACAAAAACGTCTGCTACGGAGCCATAACGTGAGGTACAAGGTAATGGAGCCTTTTATACATTGTCGTGTTTCTTTAGAAATAAACAATGGACAAATAGAGTCTTTAAACTCTTCAGATGTAAAGTTATTAAGTGACGTCAAAATGAATGGCAGTCAATGGGATGCTAACGGGGGGTGATCGCTTTGTAGCATTAAAACGGGGCCATAGGAGGTTCGCAGTCCGAGGAGAAGCTTACCCCCTTGTAGCTTGCAAACGAGCAAAGTGGCAGTTGGTCAAGGCCACACCCCCACCCTCCATCTTACCCCCCCTCTCTCCTCCTCAATAGCATTTAAAGCTACAGACACAGAAATGACACGTCCTAAGTAAGGCTCATTGTGGGACTGGCTCTAGTGAGACAACACTGTGGACTCCTTCCTGCTGTTCATCTAGGAACTGTACGTCTCCAGGAACATGAGGTGGGTAGGAAAGATTATGCTGACCCCTCCCACCACAGACACAAACAGTTTGAGTCTCTATTCTGGATTTGGCCTCAAGCCTCACCATTGCCATAGTTACGCATTACGGACAGTTGTGCCCCAGCCACAGGTTGACACAGGATTGCTTAGGGATGCGATATATTAAACCCTGGCTGTTGAATTTACAGATTGTAATTGGTACACTGCGGTTTCAAGGCAGAAATGCTAAGCTATGTTGTTAACTACTCATTTTGCTCATGATATGGCTTGTAATATACAAAAAAAAAAAACACCATATAGACATGCTAATAATTAAAAACTTGATTTTCATTGGAGAGGGTCTTTAAAACACATCTATTTTACATATTCTTTATAATATGTTTTTATATTGTAAATCTTTCTATGCTATATTTAGTTTCTTTACTTTTGCAGTACTTGCTTTTGTTTGTATTTACCTCTTATGTTTATTGTTATGCACCAAAACATAAAGGGAATTTGTTTTATATGTGAAAACTTACTTGGCAATAAACCTGATTCTAATCTAAGCCCACACACACACACACACACACACACACACACACACACACACACACACACACACACACTGATCTTTGGTTTTAAAATCTTTCTCTTGTGAGTTCCCTAACTTGATGGAATTGCAATACAAATGTCCTTACTTGAGAATCCTGCTCCCCTAGCTGCTGGGAAGCAGGCGTGTTCCCGCTGCAGACCTTCATGTGTCGGACATGCTTTTCTAGCTTTGCCCGGGCTCTCTCACTGTCCTTGAACCGGCTCTCGGCATCCCGCAGCCTCAGCAGCTCCTCCTGCAACAGGCTGTGTTGTCTCTGCAAAAGAGCCAGCTCCCCGATGGTCGACCCTGGATTGGCCTCCCGATTTCCACCATCTCTCCAGAAAGGGCGCCACACTCCTCCTGCAGATGGTGCCACGGTATCCTGTGGCTGCAGTAGCAGCTCTAAAATGGAGTCTTGTTTGATGACAGCACCCTGTAGGATATGATAGAGAATCCAGTTTAAAAAAACTGGACAGGCTGAAAATGGATATACAGGCTGAAACAGAGGTGTACCTGTTGGAAAGTTACATTAAATTCCCTTACTCGGTAGGACGAACTATTATACTGTACGTACATACAATTATCTACTGAATGAACATGATTAACCAAGACTAAACTCAGGGTATTTGGGGGTGGCAGTAGCTCAGTCAGTAGGGACTTGGCTTGGGAACCTCTGGCATGTCATGGGCACCTCTCACTCTTGGATCTCAGTGCATGTATAGGTCCGGGTCATCTGTGTGTATGTCGGGCCTGTGTGTAATAACTAACAACAGAGTAAAAAATGTAATTCTCCTTGCGGGATCAATAAAGTAGGTCTTAATCTTAATCTTCAAATTCCGGATTCCTTTTAAAGTTCTTGTTCTGACGTCAGGCACCTGTGTATGTCTCATCATCCATGTATCACCTGTACACTCAGGTCCTCTGAACAGGGATTACTGGCTGTCCCACACGCTCCACTAAAAACTAAAGGTGATGCTTCAGACTGCAAGACTTGCAGTTTGTATGTATAACTTAGTTT